>NW_028283492.1:0-22936 GCF_059441005.1 Hippichthys cyanospilos
TCTACTTGCCGTTGAACCCTTTTGCCTTTGCTTCAGGTAAATTGTCTTAACTTCCTGACCCCTGACCGATGTTCGTTTCGGGGCTCGAATGGGAAGTAAGACCAACCCGGGGAAATGGGGATTGGGGTTGGGATTAGGATGAGGGTCAGGGTTGGGTTTTTAGGGTTGGGATTAGGATTAGGGTTGGGATTGGGATAAGGATGAGGGTTGGGATTAGGATAAGGAATGGGGTTGGGGTTAGGATTAGGCATTGGTTGGGGTTAGGGTTGGGATTAGGACAAGGAATGGGGTTGGGGTTAGGATTAGGCACTGGTTGGGGTTAGACGAGGTGTCGGTACCGCCGTCGCCGCCGTAGTGTCCACCGTCGTCACACACCTGTCCAGGTTCACCCACTCGGCCCGTGGCGCAGAAAGGAACCCGGGCTCACCCCGCCAGGCCCGGGCAGGTTAGGTTTATTGTTATAGGCCGGGAGCCGGTAAAGACCGCCATCCCGTGGTGCACTCGCCACGTCGGGGCAAACTTACGGGAACCCCCTTTGCCACCATGCCTCATGGTGCGAACCTGGACGTCTCGTCTCCAGTGCCCACGTGCGGGTCCTTGACCTCCCGCAGCTGCTTTGGCCTCTGGGACTCGTGTGTGTATATGGGCCGATGTAATGCATGAGGCTACCACCCGGTTAGCCACATTAGCTTTGGCCCTTGATTTTCCCGACGGGTCGGCTGTCCGCTATTGCGTCGCCGCTTCCGTCCGTGAAGTCCATTGACGTTCTTTTATCTTCTTTTTCTTGCCCTGATGTTTTGCGAAAGAGCCGAGCTAATACAACCGGTTGACATCCGGTTAGCCACATTAGCATTGGCCCTTGCCTTTCCTGATGGGTCGGTCACCCGTCATGGCGTCGCAGATTCCATCTGCGAAGTCCACGTCGATGTTCAAGGTGCAGGCCCAGCTAATGTGTTCGGCTAGCCCCCAGCTAGCCACATTAGCCCTGGCCTTTACCTTTCCTGACGTGTCAGTTGTCAGCCATGGCGTCGCTGATTCTGTCCGCGAAGTCCACGTCAAAGTTCCAGGTACAGACTTGGCTAATGTATTCAGCTAATTTGCAATTAGCCACATTAGCTTTGGCCGCGAAGTCCACGTCGAAGTTCAAGCTACATGCCCCGCTAATGTATTCGGCCAACTACCCAGTTAGCCACATTAGCCTTGGCCTTTACCTTCCCAGACGGGTCAGTTGTCAGCCGTGGCGTCGCTGATTCTGTCCGCGAAGTCCACGTCAAAGTTCCAGGTACAGACTTGGCTAATGTATTCAGCTAATTTGCAATTAGCCACATTAGCTTTGGCCGCGAAGTCCACGTCGAAGTTCAAGGTACAGGCCCAGCTAATGTATTCTGCTAGCATCCAGCTAGCTACATTAGCCTTGGCCTTTACCTTTCCTGACGGGTCAGTTGTCAGCCATGGCGTCGCTGATTCGCGAAGTCCACGTCAAAGTTCCAGGTACAGACTTGGCTAATGTATTCAGCTAATTTGCAATTAGCCACATTAGCTTTGGCCGCGAAGTCCACGTCGAAGTTCAAGGTACAGGAACAGCTAATGTATTCTGCTAGCATCCAGCTAGCTACATTAGCCTTGGCCTTTACCTTTCCTGACGGGTCAGTTGTCAGCCATGGCGTCGCTGATCCTATCCGCGAAGTCCACGTCAAAGTTCCAGGTACAGATTTAGCTAATGTATTCAGCTAACTTGCAGTTAGCCACATTAGCTTTGGCCGCGAAGTCCACGTCCAAGTTCGAGGTACAGGCGTAGCTAATGTATTCAGCTAATTTGCAGTTAGCCACATTAGCTTTGGCCGCGAAGTCCACGTCAAAGTTCACGGTATAGGCCCATCTAATGTATTCCGCTAGCACCCAGCTAGCTACCTTAGCCTTGGCCCTTACCTTTCCTGACGGGTCAGTTGTCAGCCATGGCGTCGCTGATTCTATCCGCGAAGTCCACGTCAAAGTTCCAGGTCCAGACTTGGCTAATGTATTCAGCTAACTTGCAGTTAGCCACATTAGCTTTGGCCGCGAAGTCCACGTCCAGGTTTGAGGTACAGGCTTAGCTAATGTATTCAGCTAATTAGCAGTTAGCCACATTAGCTTTGGCCGCGAAGTCCACGTCAAAGTTCACGGCATAGGCCCAGCTAATGTATTACGCTAGCACCCAGCTAGCTACATTAGCCTTGGCCTTTACCATTCCTGACGGGTCGGTTGTCAGCCATGGCGTCGCCGATTCCCTCCGCCAAGTCCACGTCCATGTCCAAGGTACAGACCGAGCTAATGTATTCGGCTAACTACACAGTTAGCCACATTAGCCTTGGCCTTTACCTTTCATGATGGGTCCGTTACCCGCCATGGCGTCGCTGATTCTATCCGCGAGGTCCACGTCAACGTTCCAGGTGCAGACTTGGCTAATGTATTTAGCTAACTAGCAGTTAGCCACATTAGCTTTGGCCGCGAAGTCCACGTCCAAGTTCGAGGTACAGGCTAAGCTAATGTATTCAGCCAATTTGCAGTTAGCCACATTAGCTTTGACCGCGAAGTCCACGTCAAAGTTCAAGGTACAGGCCTAGCTGTGACTTGCAGTTAGCCACATTAGCTTTGGCCCTGTTCGTCGACGAAGTATTTTTTAGGGACACATCATCAGTGGAGAACCCAAGTTCATCGGGTGTTTCGGGTCTTTAATCTCCAGACACCCTCCCTTGGGCGACCCAGCCAGGAGTGATCAGTTCCTGGCTTGTGTCCATGTATTTTTGCGAAGTTGTTTTTTCTTACTGTGTTGTGGCTCCTCACGTCCTTCCTCTTCAAGCTCCGTCGTCCAAATGGCGCCTTGCGGACGTGCGCAGGCGTTTTTATAGGAGTGGGGATCTTTCCCCACAGTGCCCTCTTGTGGCACATCCGTGAAGTGCACTTCCTCCTGTTGCTCTCAGTTTTTGGCTTGAATTTCTCTTCTTACCTGATTGTTGAACACGCTGCGTGATGTGTTGACTTACCTGTTCCTCTTCTTGTCAATTGTCCCACGACGAATCTGTTGATCCCATCTTTTATTCTTTGTTGATGAATCCCTTGTCGTTTTTCTTGTGTTTTTGTTGTTGTTGTAAGTAATAATATCATCACTTATCTCGTTAATGATCCCTCGTCGTTCTTCTTACGTTTTTGTTGTTGTGCGTTGTTTCAATCCGTTGTCTCCCCCGTTGCTCCTTCTGTCCTTTCTCTCTTTTTCTTTTTCGTTGTCAAAATGACGTCTTACGAAAACGCGCAGACGTTTTTTGGTCGAGTGGGGATCTTTCCCCAACGTGTTTCCTCGTTAGTGAATCCCTCGTCGTTTTTCCTCCTTTTTGTGGTTGTACATTGTTTTATTACGTCGTCTCCCCCGTTGCTCCTCCCGTCCTCACTCTTCAAGTTCCGTTGTCAAAATGGCGTCTTGCGGTCCTTACGTTGTCTCCCCCGTTGCTCCTCCCGTCCTCGCTCTTCAAGCTCCGTTGTCAAAATGGCGTTCTGCGGCATCACGTTGTCTCCCCCGTTGCTCCTCCCGTCCTCACTCTTCAAGCTCCGTTGTCAAAATGGCAACTTGCGGTCATTACGTTGTCTCCCCCGTTGCTCCTCCCGTCCTCGCTCTTCAAGTTCCGTTGTCAAAATGGCGTCCTGCGGTATTACGTTGTCTCCCCCGTTGCTCCTCCCGTCCTCACTCTTCAAGCTCCGTTGTCAACATGGCGTCTTGCGGAAGTGCGCAGACTTTTTTTATCCAAGTGAGGATCTTTCCCCACAGTGCCTCCTGTGGTCCTTCTGTGAAAGTCCACTTCATCCTGTCGCTCTGTTTCTTCCCGCTTTCAACAAATATTGTCTTCACTTACCTGTTTCTCTTCTCATCCGTTGTCCCCCGACGAATCTTCTTGTTGCTCCGTTGGACTACTGCACTTACCTGTGTTGTCCTTCCAATCCTTCTACTTGCCGTTGAACCCTTTTGCCTTTGCTTCAGGTAAATTGTCTTAACTTCCTGACCCCTGACCGATGTTCGTTTCGGGGCTCGAATGGGAAGTAAGACCAACCCGGGGAAATGGGGATTGGGGTTGGGATTAGGATGAGGGTCAGGGTTGGGTTTTTAGGGTTGGGATTAGGATTAGGGTTGGGATTGGGATAAGGATGAGGGTTGGGATTAGGATAAGGAATGGGGTTGGGGTTAGGATTAGGCATTGGTTGGGGTTAGGGTTGGGATTAGGACAAGGAATGGGGTTGGGGTTAGGATTAGGCACTGGTTGGGGTTAGACGAGGTGTCGGTACCGCCGTCGCCGCCGTAGTGTCCACCGTCGTCACACACCTGTCCAGGTTCACCCACTCGGCCCGTGGCGCAGAAAGGAACCCGGGCTCACCCCGCCAGGCCCGGGCAGGTTAGGTTTATTGTTATAGGCCGGGAGCCGGTAAAGACCGCCATCCCGTGGTGCACTCGCCACGTCGGGGCAAACTTACGGGAACCCCCTTTGCCACCATGCCTCATGGTGCGAACCTGGACGTCTCGTCTCCAGTGCCCACGTGCGGGTCCTTGACCTCCCGCAGCTGCTTTGGCCTCTGGGACTCGTGTGTGTATATGGGCCGATGTAATGCATGAGGCTACCACCCGGTTAGCCACATTAGCTTTGGCCCTTGATTTTCCCGACGGGTCGGCTGTCCGCTATTGCGTCGCCGCTTCCGTCCGTGAAGTCCATTGACGTTCTTTTATCTTCTTTTTCTTGCCCTGATGTTTTGCGAAAGAGCCGAGCTAATACAACCGGTTGACATCCGGTTAGCCACATTAGCATTGGCCCTTGCCTTTCCTGATGGGTCGGTCACCCGTCATGGCGTCGCAGATTCCATCTGCGAAGTCCACGTCGATGTTCAAGGTGCAGGCCCAGCTAATGTGTTCGGCTAGCCCCCAGCTAGCCACATTAGCCCTGGCCTTTACCTTTCCTGACGTGTCAGTTGTCAGCCATGGCGTCGCTGATTCTGTCCGCGAAGTCCACGTCAAAGTTCCAGGTACAGACTTGGCTAATGTATTCAGCTAATTTGCAATTAGCCACATTAGCTTTGGCCGCGAAGTCCACGTCGAAGTTCAAGCTACATGCCCCGCTAATGTATTCGGCCAACTACCCAGTTAGCCACATTAGCCTTGGCCTTTACCTTCCCAGACGGGTCAGTTGTCAGCCGTGGCGTCGCTGATTCTGTCCGCGAAGTCCACGTCAAAGTTCCAGGTACAGACTTGGCTAATGTATTCAGCTAATTTGCAATTAGCCACATTAGCTTTGGCCGCGAAGTCCACGTCGAAGTTCAAGGTACAGGCCCAGCTAATGTATTCTGCTAGCATCCAGCTAGCTACATTAGCCTTGGCCTTTACCTTTCCTGACGGGTCAGTTGTCAGCCATGGCGTCGCTGATTCGCGAAGTCCACGTCAAAGTTCCAGGTACAGACTTGGCTAATGTATTCAGCTAATTTGCAATTAGCCACATTAGCTTTGGCCGCGAAGTCCACGTCGAAGTTCAAGGTACAGGAACAGCTAATGTATTCTGCTAGCATCCAGCTAGCTACATTAGCCTTGGCCTTTACCTTTCCTGACGGGTCAGTTGTCAGCCATGGCGTCGCTGATCCTATCCGCGAAGTCCACGTCAAAGTTCCAGGTACAGATTTAGCTAATGTATTCAGCTAACTTGCAGTTAGCCACATTAGCTTTGGCCGCGAAGTCCACGTCCAAGTTCGAGGTACAGGCGTAGCTAATGTATTCAGCTAATTTGCAGTTAGCCACATTAGCTTTGGCCGCGAAGTCCACGTCAAAGTTCACGGTATAGGCCCATCTAATGTATTCCGCTAGCACCCAGCTAGCTACCTTAGCCTTGGCCCTTACCTTTCCTGACGGGTCAGTTGTCAGCCATGGCGTCGCTGATTCTATCCGCGAAGTCCACGTCAAAGTTCCAGGTCCAGACTTGGCTAATGTATTCAGCTAACTTGCAGTTAGCCACATTAGCTTTGGCCGCGAAGTCCACGTCCAGGTTTGAGGTACAGGCTTAGCTAATGTATTCAGCTAATTAGCAGTTAGCCACATTAGCTTTGGCCGCGAAGTCCACGTCAAAGTTCACGGCATAGGCCCAGCTAATGTATTACGCTAGCACCCAGCTAGCTACATTAGCCTTGGCCTTTACCATTCCTGACGGGTCGGTTGTCAGCCATGGCGTCGCCGATTCCCTCCGCCAAGTCCACGTCCATGTCCAAGGTACAGACCGAGCTAATGTATTCGGCTAACTACACAGTTAGCCACATTAGCCTTGGCCTTTACCTTTCATGATGGGTCCGTTACCCGCCATGGCGTCGCTGATTCTATCCGCGAGGTCCACGTCAACGTTCCAGGTGCAGACTTGGCTAATGTATTTAGCTAACTAGCAGTTAGCCACATTAGCTTTGGCCGCGAAGTCCACGTCCAAGTTCGAGGTACAGGCTAAGCTAATGTATTCAGCCAATTTGCAGTTAGCCACATTAGCTTTGACCGCGAAGTCCACGTCAAAGTTCAAGGTACAGGCCTAGCTGTGACTTGCAGTTAGCCACATTAGCTTTGGCCCTGTTCGTCGACGAAGTATTTTTTAGGGACACATCATCAGTGGAGAACCCAAGTTCATCGGGTGTTTCGGGTCTTTAATCTCCAGACACCCTCCCTTGGGCGACCCAGCCAGGAGTGATCAGTTCCTGGCTTGTGTCCATGTATTTTTGCGAAGTTGTTTTTTCTTACTGTGTTGTGGCTCCTCACGTCCTTCCTCTTCAAGCTCCGTCGTCCAAATGGCGCCTTGCGGACGTGCGCAGGCGTTTTTATAGGAGTGGGGATCTTTCCCCACAGTGCCCTCTTGTGGCACATCCGTGAAGTGCACTTCCTCCTGTTGCTCTCAGTTTTTGGCTTGAATTTCTCTTCTTACCTGATTGTTGAACACGCTGCGTGATGTGTTGACTTACCTGTTCCTCTTCTTGTCAATTGTCCCACGACGAATCTGTTGATCCCATCTTTTATTCTTTGTTGATGAATCCCTTGTCGTTTTTCTTGTGTTTTTGTTGTTGTTGTAAGTAATAATATCATCACTTATCTCGTTAATGATCCCTCGTCGTTCTTCTTACGTTTTTGTTGTTGTGCGTTGTTTCAATCCGTTGTCTCCCCCGTTGCTCCTTCTGTCCTTTCTCTCTTTTTCTTTTTCGTTGTCAAAATGACGTCTTACGAAAACGCGCAGACGTTTTTTGGTCGAGTGGGGATCTTTCCCCAACGTGTTTCCTCGTTAGTGAATCCCTCGTCGTTTTTCCTCCTTTTTGTGGTTGTACATTGTTTTATTACGTCGTCTCCCCCGTTGCTCCTCCCGTCCTCACTCTTCAAGTTCCGTTGTCAAAATGGCGTCTTGCGGTCCTTACGTTGTCTCCCCCGTTGCTCCTCCCGTCCTCGCTCTTCAAGCTCCGTTGTCAAAATGGCGTTCTGCGGCATCACGTTGTCTCCCCCGTTGCTCCTCCCGTCCTCACTCTTCAAGCTCCGTTGTCAAAATGGCAACTTGCGGTCATTACGTTGTCTCCCCCGTTGCTCCTCCCGTCCTCGCTCTTCAAGTTCCGTTGTCAAAATGGCGTCCTGCGGTATTACGTTGTCTCCCCCGTTGCTCCTCCCGTCCTCACTCTTCAAGCTCCGTTGTCAACATGGCGTCTTGCGGAAGTGCGCAGACTTTTTTTATCCAAGTGAGGATCTTTCCCCACAGTGCCTCCTGTGGTCCTTCTGTGAAAGTCCACTTCATCCTGTCGCTCTGTTTCTTCCCGCTTTCAACAAATATTGTCTTCACTTACCTGTTTCTCTTCTCATCCGTTGTCCCCCGACGAATCTTCTTGTTGCTCCGTTGGACTACTGCACTTACCTGTGTTGTCCTTCCAATCCTTCTACTTGCCGTTGAACCCTTTTGCCTTTGCTTCAGGTAAATTGTCTTAACTTCCTGACCCCTGACCGATGTTCGTTTCGGGGCTCGAATGGGAAGTAAGACCAACCCGGGGAAATGGGGATTGGGGTTGGGATTAGGATGAGGGTCAGGGTTGGGTTTTTAGGGTTGGGATTAGGATTAGGGTTGGGATTGGGATAAGGATGAGGGTTGGGATTAGGATAAGGAATGGGGTTGGGGTTAGGATTAGGCATTGGTTGGGGTTAGGGTTGGGATTAGGACAAGGAATGGGGTTGGGGTTAGGATTAGGCACTGGTTGGGGTTAGACGAGGTGTCGGTACCGCCGTCGCCGCCGTAGTGTCCACCGTCGTCACACACCTGTCCAGGTTCACCCACTCGGCCCGTGGCGCAGAAAGGAACCCGGGCTCACCCCGCCAGGCCCGGGCAGGTTAGGTTTATTGTTATAGGCCGGGAGCCGGTAAAGACCGCCATCCCGTGGTGCACTCGCCACGTCGGGGCAAACTTACGGGAACCCCCTTTGCCACCATGCCTCATGGTGCGAACCTGGACGTCTCGTCTCCAGTGCCCACGTGCGGGTCCTTGACCTCCCGCAGCTGCTTTGGCCTCTGGGACTCGTGTGTGTATATGGGCCGATGTAATGCATGAGGCTACCACCCGGTTAGCCACATTAGCTTTGGCCCTTGATTTTCCCGACGGGTCGGCTGTCCGCTATTGCGTCGCCGCTTCCGTCCGTGAAGTCCATTGACGTTCTTTTATCTTCTTTTTCTTGCCCTGATGTTTTGCGAAAGAGCCGAGCTAATACAACCGGTTGACATCCGGTTAGCCACATTAGCATTGGCCCTTGCCTTTCCTGATGGGTCGGTCACCCGTCATGGCGTCGCAGATTCCATCTGCGAAGTCCACGTCGATGTTCAAGGTGCAGGCCCAGCTAATGTGTTCGGCTAGCCCCCAGCTAGCCACATTAGCCCTGGCCTTTACCTTTCCTGACGTGTCAGTTGTCAGCCATGGCGTCGCTGATTCTGTCCGCGAAGTCCACGTCAAAGTTCCAGGTACAGACTTGGCTAATGTATTCAGCTAATTTGCAATTAGCCACATTAGCTTTGGCCGCGAAGTCCACGTCGAAGTTCAAGCTACATGCCCCGCTAATGTATTCGGCCAACTACCCAGTTAGCCACATTAGCCTTGGCCTTTACCTTCCCAGACGGGTCAGTTGTCAGCCGTGGCGTCGCTGATTCTGTCCGCGAAGTCCACGTCAAAGTTCCAGGTACAGACTTGGCTAATGTATTCAGCTAATTTGCAATTAGCCACATTAGCTTTGGCCGCGAAGTCCACGTCGAAGTTCAAGGTACAGGCCCAGCTAATGTATTCTGCTAGCATCCAGCTAGCTACATTAGCCTTGGCCTTTACCTTTCCTGACGGGTCAGTTGTCAGCCATGGCGTCGCTGATTCGCGAAGTCCACGTCAAAGTTCCAGGTACAGACTTGGCTAATGTATTCAGCTAATTTGCAATTAGCCACATTAGCTTTGGCCGCGAAGTCCACGTCGAAGTTCAAGGTACAGGAACAGCTAATGTATTCTGCTAGCATCCAGCTAGCTACATTAGCCTTGGCCTTTACCTTTCCTGACGGGTCAGTTGTCAGCCATGGCGTCGCTGATCCTATCCGCGAAGTCCACGTCAAAGTTCCAGGTACAGATTTAGCTAATGTATTCAGCTAACTTGCAGTTAGCCACATTAGCTTTGGCCGCGAAGTCCACGTCCAAGTTCGAGGTACAGGCGTAGCTAATGTATTCAGCTAATTTGCAGTTAGCCACATTAGCTTTGGCCGCGAAGTCCACGTCAAAGTTCACGGTATAGGCCCATCTAATGTATTCCGCTAGCACCCAGCTAGCTACCTTAGCCTTGGCCCTTACCTTTCCTGACGGGTCAGTTGTCAGCCATGGCGTCGCTGATTCTATCCGCGAAGTCCACGTCAAAGTTCCAGGTCCAGACTTGGCTAATGTATTCAGCTAACTTGCAGTTAGCCACATTAGCTTTGGCCGCGAAGTCCACGTCCAGGTTTGAGGTACAGGCTTAGCTAATGTATTCAGCTAATTAGCAGTTAGCCACATTAGCTTTGGCCGCGAAGTCCACGTCAAAGTTCACGGCATAGGCCCAGCTAATGTATTACGCTAGCACCCAGCTAGCTACATTAGCCTTGGCCTTTACCATTCCTGACGGGTCGGTTGTCAGCCATGGCGTCGCCGATTCCCTCCGCCAAGTCCACGTCCATGTCCAAGGTACAGACCGAGCTAATGTATTCGGCTAACTACACAGTTAGCCACATTAGCCTTGGCCTTTACCTTTCATGATGGGTCCGTTACCCGCCATGGCGTCGCTGATTCTATCCGCGAGGTCCACGTCAACGTTCCAGGTGCAGACTTGGCTAATGTATTTAGCTAACTAGCAGTTAGCCACATTAGCTTTGGCCGCGAAGTCCACGTCCAAGTTCGAGGTACAGGCTAAGCTAATGTATTCAGCCAATTTGCAGTTAGCCACATTAGCTTTGACCGCGAAGTCCACGTCAAAGTTCAAGGTACAGGCCTAGCTGTGACTTGCAGTTAGCCACATTAGCTTTGGCCCTGTTCGTCGACGAAGTATTTTTTAGGGACACATCATCAGTGGAGAACCCAAGTTCATCGGGTGTTTCGGGTCTTTAATCTCCAGACACCCTCCCTTGGGCGACCCAGCCAGGAGTGATCAGTTCCTGGCTTGTGTCCATGTATTTTTGCGAAGTTGTTTTTTCTTACTGTGTTGTGGCTCCTCACGTCCTTCCTCTTCAAGCTCCGTCGTCCAAATGGCGCCTTGCGGACGTGCGCAGGCGTTTTTATAGGAGTGGGGATCTTTCCCCACAGTGCCCTCTTGTGGCACATCCGTGAAGTGCACTTCCTCCTGTTGCTCTCAGTTTTTGGCTTGAATTTCTCTTCTTACCTGATTGTTGAACACGCTGCGTGATGTGTTGACTTACCTGTTCCTCTTCTTGTCAATTGTCCCACGACGAATCTGTTGATCCCATCTTTTATTCTTTGTTGATGAATCCCTTGTCGTTTTTCTTGTGTTTTTGTTGTTGTTGTAAGTAATAATATCATCACTTATCTCGTTAATGATCCCTCGTCGTTCTTCTTACGTTTTTGTTGTTGTGCGTTGTTTCAATCCGTTGTCTCCCCCGTTGCTCCTTCTGTCCTTTCTCTCTTTTTCTTTTTCGTTGTCAAAATGACGTCTTACGAAAACGCGCAGACGTTTTTTGGTCGAGTGGGGATCTTTCCCCAACGTGTTTCCTCGTTAGTGAATCCCTCGTCGTTTTTCCTCCTTTTTGTGGTTGTACATTGTTTTATTACGTCGTCTCCCCCGTTGCTCCTCCCGTCCTCACTCTTCAAGTTCCGTTGTCAAAATGGCGTCTTGCGGTCCTTACGTTGTCTCCCCCGTTGCTCCTCCCGTCCTCGCTCTTCAAGCTCCGTTGTCAAAATGGCGTTCTGCGGCATCACGTTGTCTCCCCCGTTGCTCCTCCCGTCCTCACTCTTCAAGCTCCGTTGTCAAAATGGCAACTTGCGGTCATTACGTTGTCTCCCCCGTTGCTCCTCCCGTCCTCGCTCTTCAAGTTCCGTTGTCAAAATGGCGTCCTGCGGTATTACGTTGTCTCCCCCGTTGCTCCTCCCGTCCTCACTCTTCAAGCTCCGTTGTCAACATGGCGTCTTGCGGAAGTGCGCAGACTTTTTTTATCCAAGTGAGGATCTTTCCCCACAGTGCCTCCTGTGGTCCTTCTGTGAAAGTCCACTTCATCCTGTCGCTCTGTTTCTTCCCGCTTTCAACAAATATTGTCTTCACTTACCTGTTTCTCTTCTCATCCGTTGTCCCCCGACGAATCTTCTTGTTGCTCCGTTGGACTACTGCACTTACCTGTGTTGTCCTTCCAATCCTTCTACTTGCCGTTGAACCCTTTTGCCTTTGCTTCAGGTAAATTGTCTTAACTTCCTGACCCCTGACCGATGTTCGTTTCGGGGCTCGAATGGGAAGTAAGACCAACCCGGGGAAATGGGGATTGGGGTTGGGATTAGGATGAGGGTCAGGGTTGGGTTTTTAGGGTTGGGATTAGGATTAGGGTTGGGATTGGGATAAGGATGAGGGTTGGGATTAGGATAAGGAATGGGGTTGGGGTTAGGATTAGGCATTGGTTGGGGTTAGGGTTGGGATTAGGACAAGGAATGGGGTTGGGGTTAGGATTAGGCACTGGTTGGGGTTAGACGAGGTGTCGGTACCGCCGTCGCCGCCGTAGTGTCCACCGTCGTCACACACCTGTCCAGGTTCACCCACTCGGCCCGTGGCGCAGAAAGGAACCCGGGCTCACCCCGCCAGGCCCGGGCAGGTTAGGTTTATTGTTATAGGCCGGGAGCCGGTAAAGACCGCCATCCCGTGGTGCACTCGCCACGTCGGGGCAAACTTACGGGAACCCCCTTTGCCACCATGCCTCATGGTGCGAACCTGGACGTCTCGTCTCCAGTGCCCACGTGCGGGTCCTTGACCTCCCGCAGCTGCTTTGGCCTCTGGGACTCGTGTGTGTATATGGGCCGATGTAATGCATGAGGCTACCACCCGGTTAGCCACATTAGCTTTGGCCCTTGATTTTCCCGACGGGTCGGCTGTCCGCTATTGCGTCGCCGCTTCCGTCCGTGAAGTCCATTGACGTTCTTTTATCTTCTTTTTCTTGCCCTGATGTTTTGCGAAAGAGCCGAGCTAATACAACCGGTTGACATCCGGTTAGCCACATTAGCATTGGCCCTTGCCTTTCCTGATGGGTCGGTCACCCGTCATGGCGTCGCAGATTCCATCTGCGAAGTCCACGTCGATGTTCAAGGTGCAGGCCCAGCTAATGTGTTCGGCTAGCCCCCAGCTAGCCACATTAGCCCTGGCCTTTACCTTTCCTGACGTGTCAGTTGTCAGCCATGGCGTCGCTGATTCTGTCCGCGAAGTCCACGTCAAAGTTCCAGGTACAGACTTGGCTAATGTATTCAGCTAATTTGCAATTAGCCACATTAGCTTTGGCCGCGAAGTCCACGTCGAAGTTCAAGCTACATGCCCCGCTAATGTATTCGGCCAACTACCCAGTTAGCCACATTAGCCTTGGCCTTTACCTTCCCAGACGGGTCAGTTGTCAGCCGTGGCGTCGCTGATTCTGTCCGCGAAGTCCACGTCAAAGTTCCAGGTACAGACTTGGCTAATGTATTCAGCTAATTTGCAATTAGCCACATTAGCTTTGGCCGCGAAGTCCACGTCGAAGTTCAAGGTACAGGCCCAGCTAATGTATTCTGCTAGCATCCAGCTAGCTACATTAGCCTTGGCCTTTACCTTTCCTGACGGGTCAGTTGTCAGCCATGGCGTCGCTGATTCGCGAAGTCCACGTCAAAGTTCCAGGTACAGACTTGGCTAATGTATTCAGCTAATTTGCAATTAGCCACATTAGCTTTGGCCGCGAAGTCCACGTCGAAGTTCAAGGTACAGGAACAGCTAATGTATTCTGCTAGCATCCAGCTAGCTACATTAGCCTTGGCCTTTACCTTTCCTGACGGGTCAGTTGTCAGCCATGGCGTCGCTGATCCTATCCGCGAAGTCCACGTCAAAGTTCCAGGTACAGATTTAGCTAATGTATTCAGCTAACTTGCAGTTAGCCACATTAGCTTTGGCCGCGAAGTCCACGTCCAAGTTCGAGGTACAGGCGTAGCTAATGTATTCAGCTAATTTGCAGTTAGCCACATTAGCTTTGGCCGCGAAGTCCACGTCAAAGTTCACGGTATAGGCCCATCTAATGTATTCCGCTAGCACCCAGCTAGCTACCTTAGCCTTGGCCCTTACCTTTCCTGACGGGTCAGTTGTCAGCCATGGCGTCGCTGATTCTATCCGCGAAGTCCACGTCAAAGTTCCAGGTCCAGACTTGGCTAATGTATTCAGCTAACTTGCAGTTAGCCACATTAGCTTTGGCCGCGAAGTCCACGTCCAGGTTTGAGGTACAGGCTTAGCTAATGTATTCAGCTAATTAGCAGTTAGCCACATTAGCTTTGGCCGCGAAGTCCACGTCAAAGTTCACGGCATAGGCCCAGCTAATGTATTACGCTAGCACCCAGCTAGCTACATTAGCCTTGGCCTTTACCATTCCTGACGGGTCGGTTGTCAGCCATGGCGTCGCCGATTCCCTCCGCCAAGTCCACGTCCATGTCCAAGGTACAGACCGAGCTAATGTATTCGGCTAACTACACAGTTAGCCACATTAGCCTTGGCCTTTACCTTTCATGATGGGTCCGTTACCCGCCATGGCGTCGCTGATTCTATCCGCGAGGTCCACGTCAACGTTCCAGGTGCAGACTTGGCTAATGTATTTAGCTAACTAGCAGTTAGCCACATTAGCTTTGGCCGCGAAGTCCACGTCCAAGTTCGAGGTACAGGCTAAGCTAATGTATTCAGCCAATTTGCAGTTAGCCACATTAGCTTTGACCGCGAAGTCCACGTCAAAGTTCAAGGTACAGGCCTAGCTGTGACTTGCAGTTAGCCACATTAGCTTTGGCCCTGTTCGTCGACGAAGTATTTTTTAGGGACACATCATCAGTGGAGAACCCAAGTTCATCGGGTGTTTCGGGTCTTTAATCTCCAGACACCCTCCCTTGGGCGACCCAGCCAGGAGTGATCAGTTCCTGGCTTGTGTCCATGTATTTTTGCGAAGTTGTTTTTTCTTACTGTGTTGTGGCTCCTCACGTCCTTCCTCTTCAAGCTCCGTCGTCCAAATGGCGCCTTGCGGACGTGCGCAGGCGTTTTTATAGGAGTGGGGATCTTTCCCCACAGTGCCCTCTTGTGGCACATCCGTGAAGTGCACTTCCTCCTGTTGCTCTCAGTTTTTGGCTTGAATTTCTCTTCTTACCTGATTGTTGAACACGCTGCGTGATGTGTTGACTTACCTGTTCCTCTTCTTGTCAATTGTCCCACGACGAATCTGTTGATCCCATCTTTTATTCTTTGTTGATGAATCCCTTGTCGTTTTTCTTGTGTTTTTGTTGTTGTTGTAAGTAATAATATCATCACTTATCTCGTTAATGATCCCTCGTCGTTCTTCTTACGTTTTTGTTGTTGTGCGTTGTTTCAATCCGTTGTCTCCCCCGTTGCTCCTTCTGTCCTTTCTCTCTTTTTCTTTTTCGTTGTCAAAATGACGTCTTACGAAAACGCGCAGACGTTTTTTGGTCGAGTGGGGATCTTTCCCCAACGTGTTTCCTCGTTAGTGAATCCCTCGTCGTTTTTCCTCCTTTTTGTGGTTGTACATTGTTTTATTACGTCGTCTCCCCCGTTGCTCCTCCCGTCCTCACTCTTCAAGTTCCGTTGTCAAAATGGCGTCTTGCGGTCCTTACGTTGTCTCCCCCGTTGCTCCTCCCGTCCTCGCTCTTCAAGCTCCGTTGTCAAAATGGCGTTCTGCGGCATCACGTTGTCTCCCCCGTTGCTCCTCCCGTCCTCACTCTTCAAGCTCCGTTGTCAAAATGGCAACTTGCGGTCATTACGTTGTCTCCCCCGTTGCTCCTCCCGTCCTCGCTCTTCAAGTTCCGTTGTCAAAATGGCGTCCTGCGGTATTACGTTGTCTCCCCCGTTGCTCCTCCCGTCCTCACTCTTCAAGCTCCGTTGTCAACATGGCGTCTTGCGGAAGTGCGCAGACTTTTTTTATCCAAGTGAGGATCTTTCCCCACAGTGCCTCCTGTGGTCCTTCTGTGAAAGTCCACTTCATCCTGTCGCTCTGTTTCTTCCCGCTTTCAACAAATATTGTCTTCACTTACCTGTTTCTCTTCTCATCCGTTGTCCCCCGACGAATCTTCTTGTTGCTCCGTTGGACTACTGCACTTACCTGTGTTGTCCTTCCAATCCTTCTACTTGCCGTTGAACCCTTTTGCCTTTGCTTCAGGTAAATTGTCTTAACTTCCTGACCCCTGACCGATGTTCGTTTCGGGGCTCGAATGGGAAGTAAGACCAACCCGGGGAAATGGGGATTGGGGTTGGGATTAGGATGAGGGTCAGGGTTGGGTTTTTAGGGTTGGGATTAGGATTAGGGTTGGGATTGGGATAAGGATGAGGGTTGGGATTAGGATAAGGAATGGGGTTGGGGTTAGGATTAGGCATTGGTTGGGGTTAGGGTTGGGATTAGGACAAGGAATGGGGTTGGGGTTAGGATTAGGCACTGGTTGGGGTTAGACGAGGTGTCGGTACCGCCGTCGCCGCCGTAGTGTCCACCGTCGTCACACACCTGTCCAGGTTCACCCACTCGGCCCGTGGCGCAGAAAGGAACCCGGGCTCACCCCGCCAGGCCCGGGCAGGTTAGGTTTATTGTTATAGGCCGGGAGCCGGTAAAGACCGCCATCCCGTGGTGCACTCGCCACGTCGGGGCAAACTTACGGGAACCCCCTTTGCCACCATGCCTCATGGTGCGAACCTGGACGTCTCGTCTCCAGTGCCCACGTGCGGGTCCTTGACCTCCCGCAGCTGCTTTGGCCTCTGGGACTCGTGTGTGTATATGGGCCGATGTAATGCATGAGGCTACCACCCGGTTAGCCACATTAGCTTTGGCCCTTGATTTTCCCGACGGGTCGGCTGTCCGCTATTGCGTCGCCGCTTCCGTCCGTGAAGTCCATTGACGTTCTTTTATCTTCTTTTTCTTGCCCTGATGTTTTGCGAAAGAGCCGAGCTAATACAACCGGTTGACATCCGGTTAGCCACATTAGCATTGGCCCTTGCCTTTCCTGATGGGTCGGTCACCCGTCATGGCGTCGCAGATTCCATCTGCGAAGTCCACGTCGATGTTCAAGGTGCAGGCCCAGCTAATGTGTTCGGCTAGCCCCCAGCTAGCCACATTAGCCCTGGCCTTTACCTTTCCTGACGTGTCAGTTGTCAGCCATGGCGTCGCTGATTCTGTCCGCGAAGTCCACGTCAAAGTTCCAGGTACAGACTTGGCTAATGTATTCAGCTAATTTGCAATTAGCCACATTAGCTTTGGCCGCGAAGTCCACGTCGAAGTTCAAGCTACATGCCCCGCTAATGTATTCGGCCAACTACCCAGTTAGCCACATTAGCCTTGGCCTTTACCTTCCCAGACGGGTCAGTTGTCAGCCGTGGCGTCGCTGATTCTGTCCGCGAAGTCCACGTCAAAGTTCCAGGTACAGACTTGGCTAATGTATTCAGCTAATTTGCAATTAGCCACATTAGCTTTGGCCGCGAAGTCCACGTCGAAGTTCAAGGTACAGGCCCAGCTAATGTATTCTGCTAGCATCCAGCTAGCTACATTAGCCTTGGCCTTTACCTTTCCTGACGGGTCAGTTGTCAGCCATGGCGTCGCTGATTCGCGAAGTCCACGTCAAAGTTCCAGGTACAGACTTGGCTAATGTATTCAGCTAATTTGCAATTAGCCACATTAGCTTTGGCCGCGAAGTCCACGTCGAAGTTCAAGGTACAGGAACAGCTAATGTATTCTGCTAGCATCCAGCTAGCTACATTAGCCTTGGCCTTTACCTTTCCTGACGGGTCAGTTGTCAGCCATGGCGTCGCTGATCCTATCCGCGAAGTCCACGTCAAAGTTCCAGGTACAGATTTAGCTAATGTATTCAGCTAACTTGCAGTTAGCCACATTAGCTTTGGCCGCGAAGTCCACGTCCAAGTTCGAGGTACAGGCGTAGCTAATGTATTCAGCTAATTTGCAGTTAGCCACATTAGCTTTGGCCGCGAAGTCCACGTCAAAGTTCACGGTATAGGCCCATCTAATGTATTCCGCTAGCACCCAGCTAGCTACCTTAGCCTTGGCCCTTACCTTTCCTGACGGGTCAGTTGTCAGCCATGGCGTCGCTGATTCTATCCGCGAAGTCCACGTCAAAGTTCCAGGTCCAGACTTGGCTAATGTATTCAGCTAACTTGCAGTTAGCCACATTAGCTTTGGCCGCGAAGTCCACGTCCAGGTTTGAGGTACAGGCTTAGCTAATGTATTCAGCTAATTAGCAGTTAGCCACATTAGCTTTGGCCGCGAAGTCCACGTCAAAGTTCACGGCATAGGCCCAGCTAATGTATTACGCTAGCACCCAGCTAGCTACATTAGCCTTGGCCTTTACCATTCCTGACGGGTCGGTTGTCAGCCATGGCGTCGCCGATTCCCTCCGCCAAGTCCACGTCCATGTCCAAGGTACAGACCGAGCTAATGTATTCGGCTAACTACACAGTTAGCCACATTAGCCTTGGCCTTTACCTTTCATGATGGGTCCGTTACCCGCCATGGCGTCGCTGATTCTATCCGCGAGGTCCACGTCAACGTTCCAGGTGCAGACTTGGCTAATGTATTTAGCTAACTAGCAGTTAGCCACATTAGCTTTGGCCGCGAAGTCCACGTCCAAGTTCGAGGTACAGGCTAAGCTAATGTATTCAGCCAATTTGCAGTTAGCCACATTAGCTTTGACCGCGAAGTCCACGTCAAAGTTCAAGGTACAGGCCTAGCTGTGACTTGCAGTTAGCCACATTAGCTTTGGCCCTGTTCGTCGACGAAGTATTTTTTAGGGACACATCATCAGTGGAGAACCCAAGTTCATCGGGTGTTTCGGGTCTTTAATCTCCAGACACCCTCCCTTGGGCGACCCAGCCAGGAGTGATCAGTTCCTGGCTTGTGTCCATGTATTTTTGCGAAGTTGTTTTTTCTTACTGTGTTGTGGCTCCTCACGTCCTTCCTCTTCAAGCTCCGTCGTCCAAATGGCGCCTTGCGGACGTGCGCAGGCGTTTTTATAGGAGTGGGGATCTTTCCCCACAGTGCCCTCTTGTGGCACATCCGTGAAGTGCACTTCCTCCTGTTGCTCTCAGTTTTTGGCTTGAATTTCTCTTCTTACCTGATTGTTGAACACGCTGCGTGATGTGTTGACTTACCTGTTCCTCTTCTTGTCAATTGTCCCACGACGAATCTGTTGATCCCATCTTTTATTCTTTGTTGATGAATCCCTTGTCGTTTTTCTTGTGTTTTTGTTGTTGTTGTAAGTAATAATATCATCACTTATCTCGTTAATGATCCCTCGTCGTTCTTCTTACGTTTTTGTTGTTGTGCGTTGTTTCAATCCGTTGTCTCCCCCGTTGCTCCTTCTGTCCTTTCTCTCTTTTTCTTTTTCGTTGTCAAAATGACGTCTTACGAAAACGCGCAGACGTTTTTTGGTCGAGTGGGGATCTTTCCCCAACGTGTTTCCTCGTTAGTGAATCCCTCGTCGTTTTTCCTCCTTTTTGTGGTTGTACATTGTTTTATTACGTCGTCTCCCCCGTTGCTCCTCCCGTCCTCACTCTTCAAGTTCCGTTGTCAAAATGGCGTCTTGCGGTCCTTACGTTGTCTCCCCCGTTGCTCCTCCCGTCCTCGCTCTTCAAGCTCCGTTGTCAAAATGGCGTTCTGCGGCATCACGTTGTCTCCCCCGTTGCTCCTCCCGTCCTCACTCTTCAAGCTCCGTTGTCAAAATGGCAACTTGCGGTCATTACGTTGTCTCCCCCGTTGCTCCTCCCGTCCTCGCTCTTCAAGTTCCGTTGTCAAAATGGCGTCCTGCGGTATTACGTTGTCTCCCCCGTTGCTCCTCCCGTCCTCACTCTTCAAGCTCCGTTGTCAACATGGCGTCTTGCGGAAGTGCGCAGACTTTTTTTATCCAAGTGAGGATCTTTCCCCACAGTGCCTCCTGTGGTCCTTCTGTGAAAGTCCACTTCATCCTGTCGCTCTGTTTCTTCCCGCTTTCAACAAATATTGTCTTCACTTACCTGTTTCTCTTCTCATCCGTTGTCCCCCGACGAATCTTCTTGTTGCTCCGTTGGACTACTGCACTTACCTGTGTTGTCCTTCCAATCCTTCTACTTGCCGTTGAACCCTTTTGCCTTTGCTTCAGGTAAATTGTCTTAACTTCCTGACCCCTGACCGATGTTCGTTTCGGGGCTCGAATGGGAAGTAAGACCAACCCGGGGAAATGGGGATTGGGGTTGGGATTAGGATGAGGGTCAGGGTTGGGTTTTTAGGGTTGGGATTAGGATTAGGGTTGGGATTGGGATAAGGATGAGGGTTGGGATTAGGATAAGGAATGGGGTTGGGGTTAGGATTAGGCATTGGTTGGGGTTAGGGTTGGGATTAGGACAAGGAATGGGGTTGGGGTTAGGATTAGGCACTGGTTGGGGTTAGACGAGGTGTCGGTACCGCCGTCGCCGCCGTAGTGTCCACCGTCGTCACACACCTGTCCAGGTTCACCCACTCGGCCCGTGGCGCAGAAAGGAACCCGGGCTCACCCCGCCAGGCCCGGGCAGGTTAGGTTTATTGTTATAGGCCGGGAGCCGGTAAAGACCGCCATCCCGTGGTGCACTCGCCACGTCGGGGCAAACTTACGGGAACCCCCTTTGCCACCATGCCTCATGGTGCGAACCTGGACGTCTCGTCTCCAGTGCCCACGTGCGGGTCCTTGACCTCCCGCAGCTGCTTTGGCCTCTGGGACTCGTGTGTGTATATGGGCCGATGTAATGCATGAGGCTACCACCCGGTTAGCCACATTAGCTTTGGCCCTTGATTTTCCCGACGGGTCGGCTGTCCGCTATTGCGTCGCCGCTTCCGTCCGTGAAGTCCATTGACGTTCTTTTATCTTCTTTTTCTTGCCCTGATGTTTTGCGAAAGAGCCGAGCTAATACAACCGGTTGACATCCGGTTAGCCACATTAGCATTGGCCCTTGCCTTTCCTGATGGGTCGGTCACCCGTCATGGCGTCGCAGATTCCATCTGCGAAGTCCACGTCGATGTTCAAGGTGCAGGCCCAGCTAATGTGTTCGGCTAGCCCCCAGCTAGCCACATTAGCCCTGGCCTTTACCTTTCCTGACGTGTCAGTTGTCAGCCATGGCGTCGCTGATTCTGTCCGCGAAGTCCACGTCAAAGTTCCAGGTACAGACTTGGCTAATGTATTCAGCTAATTTGCAATTAGCCACATTAGCTTTGGCCGCGAAGTCCACGTCGAAGTTCAAGCTACATGCCCCGCTAATGTATTCGGCCAACTACCCAGTTAGCCACATTAGCCTTGGCCTTTACCTTCCCAGACGGGTCAGTTGTCAGCCGTGGCGTCGCTGATTCTGTCCGCGAAGTCCACGTCAAAGTTCCAGGTACAGACTTGGCTAATGTATTCAGCTAATTTGCAATTAGCCACATTAGCTTTGGCCGCGAAGTCCACGTCGAAGTTCAAGGTACAGGCCCAGCTAATGTATTCTGCTAGCATCCAGCTAGCTACATTAGCCTTGGCCTTTACCTTTCCTGACGGGTCAGTTGTCAGCCATGGCGTCGCTGATTCGCGAAGTCCACGTCAAAGTTCCAGGTACAGACTTGGCTAATGTATTCAGCTAATTTGCAATTAGCCACATTAGCTTTGGCCGCGAAGTCCACGTCGAAGTTCAAGGTACAGGAACAGCTAATGTATTCTGCTAGCATCCAGCTAGCTACATTAGCCTTGGCCTTTACCTTTCCTGACGGGTCAGTTGTCAGCCATGGCGTCGCTGATCCTATCCGCGAAGTCCACGTCAAAGTTCCAGGTACAGATTTAGCTAATGTATTCAGCTAACTTGCAGTTAGCCACATTAGCTTTGGCCGCGAAGTCCACGTCCAAGTTCGAGGTACAGGCGTAGCTAATGTATTCAGCTAATTTGCAGTTAGCCACATTAGCTTTGGCCGCGAAGTCCACGTCAAAGTTCACGGTATAGGCCCATCTAATGTATTCCGCTAGCACCCAGCTAGCTACCTTAGCCTTGGCCCTTACCTTTCCTGACGGGTCAGTTGTCAGCCATGGCGTCGCTGATTCTATCCGCGAAGTCCACGTCAAAGTTCCAGGTCCAGACTTGGCTAATGTATTCAGCTAACTTGCAGTTAGCCACATTAGCTTTGGCCGCGAAGTCCACGTCCAGGTTTGAGGTACAGGCTTAGCTAATGTATTCAGCTAATTAGCAGTTAGCCACATTAGCTTTGGCCGCGAAGTCCACGTCAAAGTTCACGGCATAGGCCCAGCTAATGTATTACGCTAGCACCCAGCTAGCTACATTAGCCTTGGCCTTTACCATTCCTGACGGGTCGGTTGTCAGCCATGGCGTCGCCGATTCCCTCCGCCAAGTCCACGTCCATGTCCAAGGTACAGACCGAGCTAATGTATTCGGCTAACTACACAGTTAGCCACATTAGCCTTGGCCTTTACCTTTCATGATGGGTCCGTTACCCGCCATGGCGTCGCTGATTCTATCCGCGAGGTCCACGTCAACGTTCCAGGTGCAGACTTGGCTAATGTATTTAGCTAACTAGCAGTTAGCCACATTAGCTTTGGCCGCGAAGTCCACGTCCAAGTTCGAGGTACAGGCTAAGCTAATGTATTCAGCCAATTTGCAGTTAGCCACATTAGCTTTGACCGCGAAGTCCACGTCAAAGTTCAAGGTACAGGCCTAGCTGTGACTTGCAGTTAGCCACATTAGCTTTGGCCCTGTTCGTCGACGAAGTATTTTTTAGGGACACATCATCAGTGGAGAACCCAAGTTCATCGGGTGTTTCGGGTCTTTAATCTCCAGACACCCTCCCTTGGGCGACCCAGCCAGGAGTGATCAGTTCCTGGCTTGTGTCCATGTATTTTTGCGAAGTTGTTTTTTCTTACTGTGTTGTGGCTCCTCACGTCCTTCCTCTTCAAGCTCCGTCGTCCAAATGGCGCCTTGCGGACGTGCGCAGGCGTTTTTATAGGAGTGGGGATCTTTCCCCACAGTGCCCTCTTGTGGCACATCCGTGAAGTGCACTTCCTCCTGTTGCTCTCAGTTTTTGGCTTGAATTTCTCTTCTTACCTGATTGTTGAACACGCTGCGTGATGTGTTGACTTACCTGTTCCTCTTCTTGTCAATTGTCCCACGACGAATCTGTTGATCCCAT
>NW_028283493.1:0-22862 GCF_059441005.1 Hippichthys cyanospilos
AGGCCCCAACGCGGGGTGCCCCTTGGGGTTGAATGATGACCAGCGGGGGGTCTGATGCGTTCCCAGTGTGGAGCGTGCGCTACGAGGTAGGGCTTCGGCCTCAACTCGGATCCTTTCCCAAAAACCTAACCCGCCTGGGCCTGCTGGGACTCGCGGAAGACCCCCTCAGTGTCACAGCCTTGCATGAGGGCTCGGAGCCGGTGCGAGGTAACGACAGAACCACACCGGGATCCGGAACGTGAACTTGGCCAAACCGTTCTAGCGTCGCACTCGCGTCCTAAACGGCGAAAAGCCAATGCAGGATGTTGAGAAAAGAATCTGGTGGGATAAAAGCCAGACCGACGCAACAGGACGACAAAGCCTGCGCCGGGGATCCAGGACACAAGCAAGGACGAATGGACTCAGGACGTCGGAAAACTGCGTGGGACGACATAACAGGTAAGTGGGGCGTAATAGGGGATAATGTAATTAGGCTAGTTTACAGTGATGTGCTGCGGAAAAGGTAAGTGTGTTGCTGTGACAAGTGGATAGTCATTAGATACAAGGTAAGTGTATGTGGAGTTTGAATCAAGTGTGTAAATTTTTCCGTGCCTATATAAATAACGAAAGATGATAGGATAAAGTCACTTGCTTAAATGACACAACACAGAACACTTCATGATACAATAAGTAAAGGTAATTGCTCACACATACATGGACAGTTGGTAGGCTGATTTTTCAGTCAATTTTAACAACTCAAACAGTGTACATGCTGTTCAACTGGGTTGCTTCAAGGACATTATATAAACGCTTACACAGCCTATTCAGTTCATTTTGAACAAGGCATGGCACGGAAGAAGACTGATTAATCTGCATGACACCACATACACTGATAAGCTCCTGCAATGCGGACGGCGACCACCGGAGGGCGTTGTGATCTCGCTGAACGAGCGAAGAAGAACCAAACGCATATAAAGCCGCGCAGAGTGAACGAGAGGCATTACAGGCACGACGACGTCCGGATCGGGTGGCGGTGGGGATCTGCTGTCGGCGGGGTGGACCTCTCCGGCGCGGCGCCCGTCCGCGGGTTTTCGCGCGGGCGGCTCTGGAACACGTTCGCGGGCGGTGAAGGAGTGTAAAGCAGAAGGCAAAGGCGGCCGGCGAGCCTGCTGGGCCACTGCGACAACCGCCGCCGGTCTCGCTCCCAGACGAGGCCGATAGCGTAAACAATCTTCTGGGAAACACCCGAGGACGCGACGGATGGTGAAGGCCTCGCACGAGATACCTTTCTCGGGGGCTGGGACACCAAACCGAAAGGCGCCCACCTCAGGCTCTCCGCTCTCGGACGGAACCAGAGGTAAGGTGGTAGAGAGTTGAACGGTGTTCCGGGGGGCCGGCGTGGGGGTCCGTGGGGGGGCGTTGTGCCGGGGGGGCCGGCTCTGCCTTCGGTCGGTCTCCGCGGTCGCCCGCCTCGGACCCCGCCTGACGCGGCCTCCTCCACCGACATCCAAGAAAGAGAAGAAGAGACGACGGAACGACGAGAGACATCTCTGCAGTCGCCGGTGGCTGGGCATGGTACTGTTGCCTGATGAGTCCTAATGTGGACGAAACGCGTCGCGACGACCTGCCCAGCCAACCCAACGGGTTGACTAGTCCAACGAAAGCCACCGGCTGACTGCCTGGTCGACGAGGGACGACGCGGACGCAGATACGATCAGGTGGAAGTCACCGACGTACCCGTGATCCGAGACTTGGTGTTCGCCATCGATCAACCGCAAATGGGCGCGGTGAGACGACATGAGGCGACACATTCTACGCCACGCGGACGCAGAAGACGACGAGACGCGGAGGACGACGCGGGAAACGGACCGAGGATCTTCGCCCGAGGACAACGAGCCGACGGGGAGGAAGCGGAGACTCGCCGGGACCGACTCTACGATCTCAAGCGCATGACGTGACACGCAAGGTAAGTGGATACACAGGGAGGGTGGCTACAGGCAGCACTGGGGGGAGGGACATATGGTAATTTGCAACACATATTACACATAGATGCATTGTGCTGGCTGGAGCCACTCTTCAGACGCACGTGATTCGTACTCCACCGGGTATAGCTGAGAGTAGTTGGGGGAGGCAGTGTAGGGGTGGGTTTCACCGTCGCGGGACGTCGAGGACCACCGACCGCTGGAGTCAGAGGAGGGGCCTGTCGTCCGGAAAAGTACCGTAGGGGACCGAGCGTATGGGACGAAAACCCGATGGGACCGGGAGCCTTAAACACAGGGTTTGAGGATAATTCGGTCCCAACCCTCATCGAACCAGGAGGGTTGACAGTCGAGAAACAACAGCCTGAGGGGAAACCAAAAAAGAACATCTAAAACAACTGCCCGAAGAAGCATAAACTAGGGTTTGGGTTGGAGGTGAATCGCATCCTGGCCCTAATCCTGAGAGAACAGGGAGTGATTGATGTCCAAAACAAGGTTCCGAGCGGATTTGTCGTCTGAAACAACATCCTGGGGAGGATCCGGCACCCAAAATGACGACTGGGATGTGGGTCTGAGGACAAAACGTCCCGACTCCCGCGGGTGAGTGAAACGCCTGGCCCCTGACCCTTCTATCCCTCCTATCCCTCATCTCTGTCCCTAACCCCAACCCTTGTTCCTAGCTCTTTCTTCTGTCCCTAACCCTAACCCTAACCCTAAACACAACCCTTGTTCCTGGCTCTCTCTTCTGTCCCTAACCCCAACCCCTTTGTCTAAACACAACCCCTTTACCGCTATTTCTTTACTATAACCCCTATCCCTATCTCTTACCCTAACCACAACCTCTCTTCCTAATGTCTGACTCTAACCCCTGTCCCTAACCACAACCACTTTTCTTGATTTCTGGATTCCTATCCCCTCACCTGATTTCTATTCCTTACCCCAACCCCTCAACCACCCAACACTGCGACGGCCCGAAGAAGACGAGATGCTGGGAGGACAGAAGACGACTTGGCTTCGGATCGAGGGAGAATCGTTCCCCGACCCAAACCCCAGATCCTGGACCCCAGGGATCCCGGAGTGGAAGAGGACATGGCCGGAGAGAGGTCACGGCGGTTGGAGGACGGTCAGTAATCCACCAGACGGATGACCGACTCGCCGCAAGGCGCTCCACACCCTGAACCGGAGGGGGACGGTGGGCGAACGGGGGACCGAAAGGGACCGAGCCACTGTCCTCCCAACCGGACATGAGAAGGGCATGGGCGACCTGAAAAGTTGACCCGGCGGGCGAAACTAGATGCCTGCGCCGAGCCTACAAAATCCTCCGACTCACACAGTCCTCAAGTCCTCGTCTGAGAGGGACGATGGGTAGAGGCTCCGAAGGCCCCAACGCGGGGTGCCCCTTGGGGTTGAATGATGACCAGCGGGGGGTCTGATGCGTTCCCAGTGTGGAGCGTGCGCTACGAGGTAGGGCTTCGGCCTCAACTCGGATCCTTTCCCAAAAACCTAACCCGCCTGGGCCTGCTGGGACTCGCGGAAGACCCCCTCAGTGTCACAGCCTTGCATGAGGGCTCGGAGCCGGTGCGAGGTAACGACAGAACCACACCGGGATCCGGAACGTGAACTTGGCCAAACCGTTCTAGCGTCGCACTCGCGTCCTAAACGGCGAAAAGCCAATGCAGGATGTTGAGAAAAGAATCTGGTGGGATAAAAGCCAGACCGACGCAACAGGACGACAAAGCCTGCGCCGGGGATCCAGGACACAAGCAAGGACGAATGGACTCAGGACGTCGGAAAACTGCGTGGGACGACATAACAGGTAAGTGGGGCGTAATAGGGGATAATGTAATTAGGCTAGTTTACAGTGATGTGCTGCGGAAAAGGTAAGTGTGTTGCTGTGACAAGTGGATAGTCATTAGATACAAGGTAAGTGTATGTGGAGTTTGAATCAAGTGTGTAAATTTTTCCGTGCCTATATAAATAACGAAAGATGATAGGATAAAGTCACTTGCTTAAATGACACAACACAGAACACTTCATGATACAATAAGTAAAGGTAATTGCTCACACATACATGGACAGTTGGTAGGCTGATTTTTCAGTCAATTTTAACAACTCAAACAGTGTACATGCTGTTCAACTGGGTTGCTTCAAGGACATTATATAAACGCTTACACAGCCTATTCAGTTCATTTTGAACAAGGCATGGCACGGAAGAAGACTGATTAATCTGCATGACACCACATACACTGATAAGCTCCTGCAATGCGGACGGCGACCACCGGAGGGCGTTGTGATCTCGCTGAACGAGCGAAGAAGAACCAAACGCATATAAAGCCGCGCAGAGTGAACGAGAGGCATTACAGGCACGACGACGTCCGGATCGGGTGGCGGTGGGGATCTGCTGTCGGCGGGGTGGACCTCTCCGGCGCGGCGCCCGTCCGCGGGTTTTCGCGCGGGCGGCTCTGGAACACGTTCGCGGGCGGTGAAGGAGTGTAAAGCAGAAGGCAAAGGCGGCCGGCGAGCCTGCTGGGCCACTGCGACAACCGCCGCCGGTCTCGCTCCCAGACGAGGCCGATAGCGTAAACAATCTTCTGGGAAACACCCGAGGACGCGACGGATGGTGAAGGCCTCGCACGAGATACCTTTCTCGGGGGCTGGGACACCAAACCGAAAGGCGCCCACCTCAGGCTCTCCGCTCTCGGACGGAACCAGAGGTAAGGTGGTAGAGAGTTGAACGGTGTTCCGGGGGGCCGGCGTGGGGGTCCGTGGGGGGGCGTTGTGCCGGGGGGGCCGGCTCTGCCTTCGGTCGGTCTCCGCGGTCGCCCGCCTCGGACCCCGCCTGACGCGGCCTCCTCCACCGACATCCAAGAAAGAGAAGAAGAGACGACGGAACGACGAGAGACATCTCTGCAGTCGCCGGTGGCTGGGCATGGTACTGTTGCCTGATGAGTCCTAATGTGGACGAAACGCGTCGCGACGACCTGCCCAGCCAACCCAACGGGTTGACTAGTCCAACGAAAGCCACCGGCTGACTGCCTGGTCGACGAGGGACGACGCGGACGCAGATACGATCAGGTGGAAGTCACCGACGTACCCGTGATCCGAGACTTGGTGTTCGCCATCGATCAACCGCAAATGGGCGCGGTGAGACGACATGAGGCGACACATTCTACGCCACGCGGACGCAGAAGACGACGAGACGCGGAGGACGACGCGGGAAACGGACCGAGGATCTTCGCCCGAGGACAACGAGCCGACGGGGAGGAAGCGGAGACTCGCCGGGACCGACTCTACGATCTCAAGCGCATGACGTGACACGCAAGGTAAGTGGATACACAGGGAGGGTGGCTACAGGCAGCACTGGGGGGAGGGACATATGGTAATTTGCAACACATATTACACATAGATGCATTGTGCTGGCTGGAGCCACTCTTCAGACGCACGTGATTCGTACTCCACCGGGTATAGCTGAGAGTAGTTGGGGGAGGCAGTGTAGGGGTGGGTTTCACCGTCGCGGGACGTCGAGGACCACCGACCGCTGGAGTCAGAGGAGGGGCCTGTCGTCCGGAAAAGTACCGTAGGGGACCGAGCGTATGGGACGAAAACCCGATGGGACCGGGAGCCTTAAACACAGGGTTTGAGGATAATTCGGTCCCAACCCTCATCGAACCAGGAGGGTTGACAGTCGAGAAACAACAGCCTGAGGGGAAACCAAAAAAGAACATCTAAAACAACTGCCCGAAGAAGCATAAACTAGGGTTTGGGTTGGAGGTGAATCGCATCCTGGCCCTAATCCTGAGAGAACAGGGAGTGATTGATGTCCAAAACAAGGTTCCGAGCGGATTTGTCGTCTGAAACAACATCCTGGGGAGGATCCGGCACCCAAAATGACGACTGGGATGTGGGTCTGAGGACAAAACGTCCCGACTCCCGCGGGTGAGTGAAACGCCTGGCCCCTGACCCTTCTATCCCTCCTATCCCTCATCTCTGTCCCTAACCCCAACCCTTGTTCCTAGCTCTTTCTTCTGTCCCTAACCCTAACCCTAACCCTAAACACAACCCTTGTTCCTGGCTCTCTCTTCTGTCCCTAACCCCAACCCCTTTGTCTAAACACAACCCCTTTACCGCTATTTCTTTACTATAACCCCTATCCCTATCTCTTACCCTAACCACAACCTCTCTTCCTAATGTCTGACTCTAACCCCTGTCCCTAACCACAACCACTTTTCTTGATTTCTGGATTCCTATCCCCTCACCTGATTTCTATTCCTTACCCCAACCCCTCAACCACCCAACACTGCGACGGCCCGAAGAAGACGAGATGCTGGGAGGACAGAAGACGACTTGGCTTCGGATCGAGGGAGAATCGTTCCCCGACCCAAACCCCAGATCCTGGACCCCAGGGATCCCGGAGTGGAAGAGGACATGGCCGGAGAGAGGTCACGGCGGTTGGAGGACGGTCAGTAATCCACCAGACGGATGACCGACTCGCCGCAAGGCGCTCCACACCCTGAACCGGAGGGGGACGGTGGGCGAACGGGGGACCGAAAGGGACCGAGCCACTGTCCTCCCAACCGGACATGAGAAGGGCATGGGCGACCTGAAAAGTTGACCCGGCGGGCGAAACTAGATGCCTGCGCCGAGCCTACAAAATCCTCCGACTCACACAGTCCTCAAGTCCTCGTCTGAGAGGGACGATGGGTAGAGGCTCCGAAGGCCCCAACGCGGGGTGCCCCTTGGGGTTGAATGATGACCAGCGGGGGGTCTGATGCGTTCCCAGTGTGGAGCGTGCGCTACGAGGTAGGGCTTCGGCCTCAACTCGGATCCTTTCCCAAAAACCTAACCCGCCTGGGCCTGCTGGGACTCGCGGAAGACCCCCTCAGTGTCACAGCCTTGCATGAGGGCTCGGAGCCGGTGCGAGGTAACGACAGAACCACACCGGGATCCGGAACGTGAACTTGGCCAAACCGTTCTAGCGTCGCACTCGCGTCCTAAACGGCGAAAAGCCAATGCAGGATGTTGAGAAAAGAATCTGGTGGGATAAAAGCCAGACCGACGCAACAGGACGACAAAGCCTGCGCCGGGGATCCAGGACACAAGCAAGGACGAATGGACTCAGGACGTCGGAAAACTGCGTGGGACGACATAACAGGTAAGTGGGGCGTAATAGGGGATAATGTAATTAGGCTAGTTTACAGTGATGTGCTGCGGAAAAGGTAAGTGTGTTGCTGTGACAAGTGGATAGTCATTAGATACAAGGTAAGTGTATGTGGAGTTTGAATCAAGTGTGTAAATTTTTCCGTGCCTATATAAATAACGAAAGATGATAGGATAAAGTCACTTGCTTAAATGACACAACACAGAACACTTCATGATACAATAAGTAAAGGTAATTGCTCACACATACATGGACAGTTGGTAGGCTGATTTTTCAGTCAATTTTAACAACTCAAACAGTGTACATGCTGTTCAACTGGGTTGCTTCAAGGACATTATATAAACGCTTACACAGCCTATTCAGTTCATTTTGAACAAGGCATGGCACGGAAGAAGACTGATTAATCTGCATGACACCACATACACTGATAAGCTCCTGCAATGCGGACGGCGACCACCGGAGGGCGTTGTGATCTCGCTGAACGAGCGAAGAAGAACCAAACGCATATAAAGCCGCGCAGAGTGAACGAGAGGCATTACAGGCACGACGACGTCCGGATCGGGTGGCGGTGGGGATCTGCTGTCGGCGGGGTGGACCTCTCCGGCGCGGCGCCCGTCCGCGGGTTTTCGCGCGGGCGGCTCTGGAACACGTTCGCGGGCGGTGAAGGAGTGTAAAGCAGAAGGCAAAGGCGGCCGGCGAGCCTGCTGGGCCACTGCGACAACCGCCGCCGGTCTCGCTCCCAGACGAGGCCGATAGCGTAAACAATCTTCTGGGAAACACCCGAGGACGCGACGGATGGTGAAGGCCTCGCACGAGATACCTTTCTCGGGGGCTGGGACACCAAACCGAAAGGCGCCCACCTCAGGCTCTCCGCTCTCGGACGGAACCAGAGGTAAGGTGGTAGAGAGTTGAACGGTGTTCCGGGGGGCCGGCGTGGGGGTCCGTGGGGGGGCGTTGTGCCGGGGGGGCCGGCTCTGCCTTCGGTCGGTCTCCGCGGTCGCCCGCCTCGGACCCCGCCTGACGCGGCCTCCTCCACCGACATCCAAGAAAGAGAAGAAGAGACGACGGAACGACGAGAGACATCTCTGCAGTCGCCGGTGGCTGGGCATGGTACTGTTGCCTGATGAGTCCTAATGTGGACGAAACGCGTCGCGACGACCTGCCCAGCCAACCCAACGGGTTGACTAGTCCAACGAAAGCCACCGGCTGACTGCCTGGTCGACGAGGGACGACGCGGACGCAGATACGATCAGGTGGAAGTCACCGACGTACCCGTGATCCGAGACTTGGTGTTCGCCATCGATCAACCGCAAATGGGCGCGGTGAGACGACATGAGGCGACACATTCTACGCCACGCGGACGCAGAAGACGACGAGACGCGGAGGACGACGCGGGAAACGGACCGAGGATCTTCGCCCGAGGACAACGAGCCGACGGGGAGGAAGCGGAGACTCGCCGGGACCGACTCTACGATCTCAAGCGCATGACGTGACACGCAAGGTAAGTGGATACACAGGGAGGGTGGCTACAGGCAGCACTGGGGGGAGGGACATATGGTAATTTGCAACACATATTACACATAGATGCATTGTGCTGGCTGGAGCCACTCTTCAGACGCACGTGATTCGTACTCCACCGGGTATAGCTGAGAGTAGTTGGGGGAGGCAGTGTAGGGGTGGGTTTCACCGTCGCGGGACGTCGAGGACCACCGACCGCTGGAGTCAGAGGAGGGGCCTGTCGTCCGGAAAAGTACCGTAGGGGACCGAGCGTATGGGACGAAAACCCGATGGGACCGGGAGCCTTAAACACAGGGTTTGAGGATAATTCGGTCCCAACCCTCATCGAACCAGGAGGGTTGACAGTCGAGAAACAACAGCCTGAGGGGAAACCAAAAAAGAACATCTAAAACAACTGCCCGAAGAAGCATAAACTAGGGTTTGGGTTGGAGGTGAATCGCATCCTGGCCCTAATCCTGAGAGAACAGGGAGTGATTGATGTCCAAAACAAGGTTCCGAGCGGATTTGTCGTCTGAAACAACATCCTGGGGAGGATCCGGCACCCAAAATGACGACTGGGATGTGGGTCTGAGGACAAAACGTCCCGACTCCCGCGGGTGAGTGAAACGCCTGGCCCCTGACCCTTCTATCCCTCCTATCCCTCATCTCTGTCCCTAACCCCAACCCTTGTTCCTAGCTCTTTCTTCTGTCCCTAACCCTAACCCTAACCCTAAACACAACCCTTGTTCCTGGCTCTCTCTTCTGTCCCTAACCCCAACCCCTTTGTCTAAACACAACCCCTTTACCGCTATTTCTTTACTATAACCCCTATCCCTATCTCTTACCCTAACCACAACCTCTCTTCCTAATGTCTGACTCTAACCCCTGTCCCTAACCACAACCACTTTTCTTGATTTCTGGATTCCTATCCCCTCACCTGATTTCTATTCCTTACCCCAACCCCTCAACCACCCAACACTGCGACGGCCCGAAGAAGACGAGATGCTGGGAGGACAGAAGACGACTTGGCTTCGGATCGAGGGAGAATCGTTCCCCGACCCAAACCCCAGATCCTGGACCCCAGGGATCCCGGAGTGGAAGAGGACATGGCCGGAGAGAGGTCACGGCGGTTGGAGGACGGTCAGTAATCCACCAGACGGATGACCGACTCGCCGCAAGGCGCTCCACACCCTGAACCGGAGGGGGACGGTGGGCGAACGGGGGACCGAAAGGGACCGAGCCACTGTCCTCCCAACCGGACATGAGAAGGGCATGGGCGACCTGAAAAGTTGACCCGGCGGGCGAAACTAGATGCCTGCGCCGAGCCTACAAAATCCTCCGACTCACACAGTCCTCAAGTCCTCGTCTGAGAGGGACGATGGGTAGAGGCTCCGAAGGCCCCAACGCGGGGTGCCCCTTGGGGTTGAATGATGACCAGCGGGGGGTCTGATGCGTTCCCAGTGTGGAGCGTGCGCTACGAGGTAGGGCTTCGGCCTCAACTCGGATCCTTTCCCAAAAACCTAACCCGCCTGGGCCTGCTGGGACTCGCGGAAGACCCCCTCAGTGTCACAGCCTTGCATGAGGGCTCGGAGCCGGTGCGAGGTAACGACAGAACCACACCGGGATCCGGAACGTGAACTTGGCCAAACCGTTCTAGCGTCGCACTCGCGTCCTAAACGGCGAAAAGCCAATGCAGGATGTTGAGAAAAGAATCTGGTGGGATAAAAGCCAGACCGACGCAACAGGACGACAAAGCCTGCGCCGGGGATCCAGGACACAAGCAAGGACGAATGGACTCAGGACGTCGGAAAACTGCGTGGGACGACATAACAGGTAAGTGGGGCGTAATAGGGGATAATGTAATTAGGCTAGTTTACAGTGATGTGCTGCGGAAAAGGTAAGTGTGTTGCTGTGACAAGTGGATAGTCATTAGATACAAGGTAAGTGTATGTGGAGTTTGAATCAAGTGTGTAAATTTTTCCGTGCCTATATAAATAACGAAAGATGATAGGATAAAGTCACTTGCTTAAATGACACAACACAGAACACTTCATGATACAATAAGTAAAGGTAATTGCTCACACATACATGGACAGTTGGTAGGCTGATTTTTCAGTCAATTTTAACAACTCAAACAGTGTACATGCTGTTCAACTGGGTTGCTTCAAGGACATTATATAAACGCTTACACAGCCTATTCAGTTCATTTTGAACAAGGCATGGCACGGAAGAAGACTGATTAATCTGCATGACACCACATACACTGATAAGCTCCTGCAATGCGGACGGCGACCACCGGAGGGCGTTGTGATCTCGCTGAACGAGCGAAGAAGAACCAAACGCATATAAAGCCGCGCAGAGTGAACGAGAGGCATTACAGGCACGACGACGTCCGGATCGGGTGGCGGTGGGGATCTGCTGTCGGCGGGGTGGACCTCTCCGGCGCGGCGCCCGTCCGCGGGTTTTCGCGCGGGCGGCTCTGGAACACGTTCGCGGGCGGTGAAGGAGTGTAAAGCAGAAGGCAAAGGCGGCCGGCGAGCCTGCTGGGCCACTGCGACAACCGCCGCCGGTCTCGCTCCCAGACGAGGCCGATAGCGTAAACAATCTTCTGGGAAACACCCGAGGACGCGACGGATGGTGAAGGCCTCGCACGAGATACCTTTCTCGGGGGCTGGGACACCAAACCGAAAGGCGCCCACCTCAGGCTCTCCGCTCTCGGACGGAACCAGAGGTAAGGTGGTAGAGAGTTGAACGGTGTTCCGGGGGGCCGGCGTGGGGGTCCGTGGGGGGGCGTTGTGCCGGGGGGGCCGGCTCTGCCTTCGGTCGGTCTCCGCGGTCGCCCGCCTCGGACCCCGCCTGACGCGGCCTCCTCCACCGACATCCAAGAAAGAGAAGAAGAGACGACGGAACGACGAGAGACATCTCTGCAGTCGCCGGTGGCTGGGCATGGTACTGTTGCCTGATGAGTCCTAATGTGGACGAAACGCGTCGCGACGACCTGCCCAGCCAACCCAACGGGTTGACTAGTCCAACGAAAGCCACCGGCTGACTGCCTGGTCGACGAGGGACGACGCGGACGCAGATACGATCAGGTGGAAGTCACCGACGTACCCGTGATCCGAGACTTGGTGTTCGCCATCGATCAACCGCAAATGGGCGCGGTGAGACGACATGAGGCGACACATTCTACGCCACGCGGACGCAGAAGACGACGAGACGCGGAGGACGACGCGGGAAACGGACCGAGGATCTTCGCCCGAGGACAACGAGCCGACGGGGAGGAAGCGGAGACTCGCCGGGACCGACTCTACGATCTCAAGCGCATGACGTGACACGCAAGGTAAGTGGATACACAGGGAGGGTGGCTACAGGCAGCACTGGGGGGAGGGACATATGGTAATTTGCAACACATATTACACATAGATGCATTGTGCTGGCTGGAGCCACTCTTCAGACGCACGTGATTCGTACTCCACCGGGTATAGCTGAGAGTAGTTGGGGGAGGCAGTGTAGGGGTGGGTTTCACCGTCGCGGGACGTCGAGGACCACCGACCGCTGGAGTCAGAGGAGGGGCCTGTCGTCCGGAAAAGTACCGTAGGGGACCGAGCGTATGGGACGAAAACCCGATGGGACCGGGAGCCTTAAACACAGGGTTTGAGGATAATTCGGTCCCAACCCTCATCGAACCAGGAGGGTTGACAGTCGAGAAACAACAGCCTGAGGGGAAACCAAAAAAGAACATCTAAAACAACTGCCCGAAGAAGCATAAACTAGGGTTTGGGTTGGAGGTGAATCGCATCCTGGCCCTAATCCTGAGAGAACAGGGAGTGATTGATGTCCAAAACAAGGTTCCGAGCGGATTTGTCGTCTGAAACAACATCCTGGGGAGGATCCGGCACCCAAAATGACGACTGGGATGTGGGTCTGAGGACAAAACGTCCCGACTCCCGCGGGTGAGTGAAACGCCTGGCCCCTGACCCTTCTATCCCTCCTATCCCTCATCTCTGTCCCTAACCCCAACCCTTGTTCCTAGCTCTTTCTTCTGTCCCTAACCCTAACCCTAACCCTAAACACAACCCTTGTTCCTGGCTCTCTCTTCTGTCCCTAACCCCAACCCCTTTGTCTAAACACAACCCCTTTACCGCTATTTCTTTACTATAACCCCTATCCCTATCTCTTACCCTAACCACAACCTCTCTTCCTAATGTCTGACTCTAACCCCTGTCCCTAACCACAACCACTTTTCTTGATTTCTGGATTCCTATCCCCTCACCTGATTTCTATTCCTTACCCCAACCCCTCAACCACCCAACACTGCGACGGCCCGAAGAAGACGAGATGCTGGGAGGACAGAAGACGACTTGGCTTCGGATCGAGGGAGAATCGTTCCCCGACCCAAACCCCAGATCCTGGACCCCAGGGATCCCGGAGTGGAAGAGGACATGGCCGGAGAGAGGTCACGGCGGTTGGAGGACGGTCAGTAATCCACCAGACGGATGACCGACTCGCCGCAAGGCGCTCCACACCCTGAACCGGAGGGGGACGGTGGGCGAACGGGGGACCGAAAGGGACCGAGCCACTGTCCTCCCAACCGGACATGAGAAGGGCATGGGCGACCTGAAAAGTTGACCCGGCGGGCGAAACTAGATGCCTGCGCCGAGCCTACAAAATCCTCCGACTCACACAGTCCTCAAGTCCTCGTCTGAGAGGGACGATGGGTAGAGGCTCCGAAGGCCCCAACGCGGGGTGCCCCTTGGGGTTGAATGATGACCAGCGGGGGGTCTGATGCGTTCCCAGTGTGGAGCGTGCGCTACGAGGTAGGGCTTCGGCCTCAACTCGGATCCTTTCCCAAAAACCTAACCCGCCTGGGCCTGCTGGGACTCGCGGAAGACCCCCTCAGTGTCACAGCCTTGCATGAGGGCTCGGAGCCGGTGCGAGGTAACGACAGAACCACACCGGGATCCGGAACGTGAACTTGGCCAAACCGTTCTAGCGTCGCACTCGCGTCCTAAACGGCGAAAAGCCAATGCAGGATGTTGAGAAAAGAATCTGGTGGGATAAAAGCCAGACCGACGCAACAGGACGACAAAGCCTGCGCCGGGGATCCAGGACACAAGCAAGGACGAATGGACTCAGGACGTCGGAAAACTGCGTGGGACGACATAACAGGTAAGTGGGGCGTAATAGGGGATAATGTAATTAGGCTAGTTTACAGTGATGTGCTGCGGAAAAGGTAAGTGTGTTGCTGTGACAAGTGGATAGTCATTAGATACAAGGTAAGTGTATGTGGAGTTTGAATCAAGTGTGTAAATTTTTCCGTGCCTATATAAATAACGAAAGATGATAGGATAAAGTCACTTGCTTAAATGACACAACACAGAACACTTCATGATACAATAAGTAAAGGTAATTGCTCACACATACATGGACAGTTGGTAGGCTGATTTTTCAGTCAATTTTAACAACTCAAACAGTGTACATGCTGTTCAACTGGGTTGCTTCAAGGACATTATATAAACGCTTACACAGCCTATTCAGTTCATTTTGAACAAGGCATGGCACGGAAGAAGACTGATTAATCTGCATGACACCACATACACTGATAAGCTCCTGCAATGCGGACGGCGACCACCGGAGGGCGTTGTGATCTCGCTGAACGAGCGAAGAAGAACCAAACGCATATAAAGCCGCGCAGAGTGAACGAGAGGCATTACAGGCACGACGACGTCCGGATCGGGTGGCGGTGGGGATCTGCTGTCGGCGGGGTGGACCTCTCCGGCGCGGCGCCCGTCCGCGGGTTTTCGCGCGGGCGGCTCTGGAACACGTTCGCGGGCGGTGAAGGAGTGTAAAGCAGAAGGCAAAGGCGGCCGGCGAGCCTGCTGGGCCACTGCGACAACCGCCGCCGGTCTCGCTCCCAGACGAGGCCGATAGCGTAAACAATCTTCTGGGAAACACCCGAGGACGCGACGGATGGTGAAGGCCTCGCACGAGATACCTTTCTCGGGGGCTGGGACACCAAACCGAAAGGCGCCCACCTCAGGCTCTCCGCTCTCGGACGGAACCAGAGGTAAGGTGGTAGAGAGTTGAACGGTGTTCCGGGGGGCCGGCGTGGGGGTCCGTGGGGGGGCGTTGTGCCGGGGGGGCCGGCTCTGCCTTCGGTCGGTCTCCGCGGTCGCCCGCCTCGGACCCCGCCTGACGCGGCCTCCTCCACCGACATCCAAGAAAGAGAAGAAGAGACGACGGAACGACGAGAGACATCTCTGCAGTCGCCGGTGGCTGGGCATGGTACTGTTGCCTGATGAGTCCTAATGTGGACGAAACGCGTCGCGACGACCTGCCCAGCCAACCCAACGGGTTGACTAGTCCAACGAAAGCCACCGGCTGACTGCCTGGTCGACGAGGGACGACGCGGACGCAGATACGATCAGGTGGAAGTCACCGACGTACCCGTGATCCGAGACTTGGTGTTCGCCATCGATCAACCGCAAATGGGCGCGGTGAGACGACATGAGGCGACACATTCTACGCCACGCGGACGCAGAAGACGACGAGACGCGGAGGACGACGCGGGAAACGGACCGAGGATCTTCGCCCGAGGACAACGAGCCGACGGGGAGGAAGCGGAGACTCGCCGGGACCGACTCTACGATCTCAAGCGCATGACGTGACACGCAAGGTAAGTGGATACACAGGGAGGGTGGCTACAGGCAGCACTGGGGGGAGGGACATATGGTAATTTGCAACACATATTACACATAGATGCATTGTGCTGGCTGGAGCCACTCTTCAGACGCACGTGATTCGTACTCCACCGGGTATAGCTGAGAGTAGTTGGGGGAGGCAGTGTAGGGGTGGGTTTCACCGTCGCGGGACGTCGAGGACCACCGACCGCTGGAGTCAGAGGAGGGGCCTGTCGTCCGGAAAAGTACCGTAGGGGACCGAGCGTATGGGACGAAAACCCGATGGGACCGGGAGCCTTAAACACAGGGTTTGAGGATAATTCGGTCCCAACCCTCATCGAACCAGGAGGGTTGACAGTCGAGAAACAACAGCCTGAGGGGAAACCAAAAAAGAACATCTAAAACAACTGCCCGAAGAAGCATAAACTAGGGTTTGGGTTGGAGGTGAATCGCATCCTGGCCCTAATCCTGAGAGAACAGGGAGTGATTGATGTCCAAAACAAGGTTCCGAGCGGATTTGTCGTCTGAAACAACATCCTGGGGAGGATCCGGCACCCAAAATGACGACTGGGATGTGGGTCTGAGGACAAAACGTCCCGACTCCCGCGGGTGAGTGAAACGCCTGGCCCCTGACCCTTCTATCCCTCCTATCCCTCATCTCTGTCCCTAACCCCAACCCTTGTTCCTAGCTCTTTCTTCTGTCCCTAACCCTAACCCTAACCCTAAACACAACCCTTGTTCCTGGCTCTCTCTTCTGTCCCTAACCCCAACCCCTTTGTCTAAACACAACCCCTTTACCGCTATTTCTTTACTATAACCCCTATCCCTATCTCTTACCCTAACCACAACCTCTCTTCCTAATGTCTGACTCTAACCCCTGTCCCTAACCACAACCACTTTTCTTGATTTCTGGATTCCTATCCCCTCACCTGATTTCTATTCCTTACCCCAACCCCTCAACCACCCAACACTGCGACGGCCCGAAGAAGACGAGATGCTGGGAGGACAGAAGACGACTTGGCTTCGGATCGAGGGAGAATCGTTCCCCGACCCAAACCCCAGATCCTGGACCCCAGGGATCCCGGAGTGGAAGAGGACATGGCCGGAGAGAGGTCACGGCGGTTGGAGGACGGTCAGTAATCCACCAGACGGATGACCGACTCGCCGCAAGGCGCTCCACACCCTGAACCGGAGGGGGACGGTGGGCGAACGGGGGACCGAAAGGGACCGAGCCACTGTCCTCCCAACCGGACATGAGAAGGGCATGGGCGACCTGAAAAGTTGACCCGGCGGGCGAAACTAGATGCCTGCGCCGAGCCTACAAAATCCTCCGACTCACACAGTCCTCAAGTCCTCGTCTGAGAGGGACGATGGGTAGAGGCTCCGAAGGCCCCAACGCGGGGTGCCCCTTGGGGTTGAATGATGACCAGCGGGGGGTCTGATGCGTTCCCAGTGTGGAGCGTGCGCTACGAGGTAGGGCTTCGGCCTCAACTCGGATCCTTTCCCAAAAACCTAACCCGCCTGGGCCTGCTGGGACTCGCGGAAGACCCCCTCAGTGTCACAGCCTTGCATGAGGGCTCGGAGCCGGTGCGAGGTAACGACAGAACCACACCGGGATCCGGAACGTGAACTTGGCCAAACCGTTCTAGCGTCGCACTCGCGTCCTAAACGGCGAAAAGCCAATGCAGGATGTTGAGAAAAGAATCTGGTGGGATAAAAGCCAGACCGACGCAACAGGACGACAAAGCCTGCGCCGGGGATCCAGGACACAAGCAAGGACGAATGGACTCAGGACGTCGGAAAACTGCGTGGGACGACATAACAGGTAAGTGGGGCGTAATAGGGGATAATGTAATTAGGCTAGTTTACAGTGATGTGCTGCGGAAAAGGTAAGTGTGTTGCTGTGACAAGTGGATAGTCATTAGATACAAGGTAAGTGTATGTGGAGTTTGAATCAAGTGTGTAAATTTTTCCGTGCCTATATAAATAACGAAAGATGATAGGATAAAGTCACTTGCTTAAATGACACAACACAGAACACTTCATGATACAATAAGTAAAGGTAATTGCTCACACATACATGGACAGTTGGTAGGCTGATTTTTCAGTCAATTTTAACAACTCAAACAGTGTACATGCTGTTCAACTGGGTTGCTTCAAGGACATTATATAAACGCTTACACAGCCTATTCAGTTCATTTTGAACAAGGCATGGCACGGAAGAAGACTGATTAATCTGCATGACACCACATACACTGATAAGCTCCTGCAATGCGGACGGCGACCACCGGAGGGCGTTGTGATCTCGCTGAACGAGCGAAGAAGAACCAAACGCATATAAAGCCGCGCAGAGTGAACGAGAGGCATTACAGGCACGACGACGTCCGGATCGGGTGGCGGTGGGGATCTGCTGTCGGCGGGGTGGACCTCTCCGGCGCGGCGCCCGTCCGCGGGTTTTCGCGCGGGCGGCTCTGGAACACGTTCGCGGGCGGTGAAGGAGTGTAAAGCAGAAGGCAAAGGCGGCCGGCGAGCCTGCTGGGCCACTGCGACAACCGCCGCCGGTCTCGCTCCCAGACGAGGCCGATAGCGTAAACAATCTTCTGGGAAACACCCGAGGACGCGACGGATGGTGAAGGCCTCGCACGAGATACCTTTCTCGGGGGCTGGGACACCAAACCGAAAGGCGCCCACCTCAGGCTCTCCGCTCTCGGACGGAACCAGAGGTAAGGTGGTAGAGAGTTGAACGGTGTTCCGGGGGGCCGGCGTGGGGGTCCGTGGGGGGGCGTTGTGCCGGGGGGGCCGGCTCTGCCTTCGGTCGGTCTCCGCGGTCGCCCGCCTCGGACCCCGCCTGACGCGGCCTCCTCCACCGACATCCAAGAAAGAGAAGAAGAGACGACGGAACGACGAGAGACATCTCTGCAGTCGCCGGTGGCTGGGCATGGTACTGTTGCCTGATGAGTCCTAATGTGGACGAAACGCGTCGCGACGACCTGCCCAGCCAACCCAACGGGTTGACTAGTCCAACGAAAGCCACCGGCTGACTGCCTGGTCGACGAGGGACGACGCGGACGCAGATACGATCAGGTGGAAGTCACCGACGTACCCGTGATCCGAGACTTGGTGTTCGCCATCGATCAACCGCAAATGGGCGCGGTGAGACGACATGAGGCGACACATTCTACGCCACGCGGACGCAGAAGACGACGAGACGCGGAGGACGACGCGGGAAACGGACCGAGGATCTTCGCCCGAGGACAACGAGCCGACGGGGAGGAAGCGGAGACTCGCCGGGACCGACTCTACGATCTCAAGCGCATGACGTGACACGCAAGGTAAGTGGATACACAGGGAGGGTGGCTACAGGCAGCACTGGGGGGAGGGACATATGGTAATTTGCAACACATATTACACATAGATGCATTGTGCTGGCTGGAGCCACTCTTCAGACGCACGTGATTCGTACTCCACCGGGTATAGCTGAGAGTAGTTGGGGGAGGCAGTGTAGGGGTGGGTTTCACCGTCGCGGGACGTCGAGGACCACCGACCGCTGGAGTCAGAGGAGGGGCCTGTCGTCCGGAAAAGTACCGTAGGGGACCGAGCGTATGGGACGAAAACCCGATGGGACCGGGAGCCTTAAACACAGGGTTTGAGGATAATTCGGTCCCAACCCTCATCGAACCAGGAGGGTTGACAGTCGAGAAACAACAGCCTGAGGGGAAACCAAAAAAGAACATCTAAAACAACTGCCCGAAGAAGCATAAACTAGGGTTTGGGTTGGAGGTGAATCGCATCCTGGCCCTAATCCTGAGAGAACAGGGAGTGATTGATGTCCAAAACAAGGTTCCGAGCGGATTTGTCGTCTGAAACAACATCCTGGGGAGGATCCGGCACCCAAAATGACGACTGGGATGTGGGTCTGAGGACAAAACGTCCCGACTCCCGCGGGTGAGTGAAACGCCTGGCCCCTGACCCTTCTATCCCTCCTATCCCTCATCTCTGTCCCTAACCCCAACCCTTGTTCCTAGCTCTTTCTTCTGTCCCTAACCCTAACCCTAACCCTAAACACAACCCTTGTTCCTGGCTCTCTCTTCTGTCCCTAACCCCAACCCCTTTGTCTAAACACAACCCCTTTACCGCTATTTCTTTACTATAACCCCTATCCCTATCTCTTACCCTAACCACAACCTCTCTTCCTAATGTCTGACTCTAACCCCTGTCCCTAACCACAACCACTTTTCTTGATTTCTGGATTCCTATCCCCTCACCTGATTTCTATTCCTTACCCCAACCCCTCAACCACCCAACACTGCGACGGCCCGAAGAAGACGAGATGCTGGGAGGACAGAAGACGACTTGGCTTCGGATCGAGGGAGAATCGTTCCCCGACCCAAACCCCAGATCCTGGACCCCAGGGATCCCGGAGTGGAAGAGGACATGGCCGGAGAGAGGTCACGGCGGTTGGAGGACGGTCAGTAATCCACCAGACGGATGACCGACTCGCCGCAAGGCGCTCCACACCCTGAACCGGAGGGGGACGGTGGGCGAACGGGGGACCGAAAGGGACCGAGCCACTGTCCTCCCAACCGGACATGAGAAGGGCATGGGCGACCTGAAAAGTTGACCCGGCGGGCGAAACTAGATGCCTGCGCCGAGCCTACAAAATCCTCCGACTCACACAGTCCTCAAGTCCTCGTCTGAGAGGGACGATGGGTAGAGGCTCCGAAGGCCCCAACGCGGGGTGCCCCTTGGGGTTGAATGATGACCAGCGGGGGGTCTGATGCGTTCCCAGTGTGGAGCGTGCGCTACGAGGTAGGGCTTCGGCCTCAACTCGGATCCTTTCCCAAAAACCTAACCCGCCTGGGCCTGCTGGGACTCGCGGAAGACCCCCTCAGTGTCACAGCCTTGCATGAGGGCTCGGAGCCGGTGCGAGGTAACGACAGAACCACACCGGGATCCGGAACGTGAACTTGGCCAAACCGTTCTAGCGTCGCACTCGCGTCCTAAACGGCGAAAAGCCAATGCAGGATGTTGAGAAAAGAATCTGGTGGGATAAAAGCCAGACCGACGCAACAGGACGACAAAGCCTGCGCCGGGGATCCAGGACACAAGCAAGGACGAATGGACTCAGGACGTCGGAAAACTGCGTGGGACGACATAACAGGTAAGTGGGGCGTAATAGGGGATAATGTAATTAGGCTAGTTTACAGTGATGTGCTGCGGAAAAGGTAAGTGTGTTGCTGTGACAAGTGGATAGTCATTAGATACAAGGTAAGTGTATGTGGAGTTTGAATCAAGTGTGTAAATTTTTCCGTGCCTATATAAATAACGAAAGATGATAGGATAAAGTCACTTGCTTAAATGACACAACACAGAACACTTCATGATACAATAAGTAAAGGTAATTGCTCACACATACATGGACAGTTGGTAGGCTGATTTTTCAGTCAATTTTAACAACTCAAACAGTGTACATGCTGTTCAACTGGGTTGCTTCAAGGACATTATATAAACGCTTACACAGCCTATTCAGTTCATTTTGAACAAGGCATGGCACGGAAGAAGACTGATTAATCTGCATGACACCACATACACTGATAAGCTCCTGCAATGCGGACGGCGACCACCGGAGGGCGTTGTGATCTCGCTGAACGAGCGAAGAAGAACCAAACGCATATAAAGCCGCGCAGAGTGAACGAGAGGCATTACAGGCACGACGACGTCCGGATCGGGTGGCGGTGGGGATCTGCTGTCGGCGGGGTGGACCTCTCCGGCGCGGCGCCCGTCCGCGGGTTTTCGCGCGGGCGGCTCTGGAACACGTTCGCGGGCGGTGAAGGAGTGTAAAGCAGAAGGCAAAGGCGGCCGGCGAGCCTGCTGGGCCACTGCGACAACCGCCGCCGGTCTCGCTCCCAGACGAGGCCGATAGCGTAAACAATCTTCTGGGAAACACCCGAGGACGCGACGGATGGTGAAGGCCTCGCACGAGATACCTTTCTCGGGGGCTGGGACACCAAACCGAAAGGCGCCCACCTCAGGCTCTCCGCTCTCGGACGGAACCAGAGGTAAGGTGGTAGAGAGTTGAACGGTGTTCCGGGGGGCCGGCGTGGGGGTCCGTGGGGGGGCGTTGTGCCGGGGGGGCCGGCTCTGCCTTCGGTCGGTCTCCGCGGTCGCCCGCCTCGGACCCCGCCTGACGCGGCCTCCTCCACCGACATCCAAGAAAGAGAAGAAGAGACGACGGAACGACGAGAGACATCTCTGCAGTCGCCGGTGGCTGGGCATGGTACTGTTGCCTGATGAGTCCTAATGTGGACGAAACGCGTCGCGACGACCTGCCCAGCCAACCCAACGGGTTGACTAGTCCAACGAAAGCCACCGGCTGACTGCCTGGTCGACGAGGGACGACGCGGACGCAGATACGATCAGGTGGAAGTCACCGACGTACCCGTGATCCGAGACTTGGTGTTCGCCATCGATCAACCGCAAATGGGCGCGGTGAGACGACATGAGGCGACACATTCTACGCCACGCGGACGCAGAAGACGACGAGACGCGGAGGACGACGCGGGAAACGGACCGAGGATCTTCGCCCGAGGACAACGAGCCGACGGGGAGGAAGCGGAGACTCGCCGGGACCGACTCTACGATCTCAAGCGCATGACGTGACACGCAAGGTAAGTGGATACACAGGGAGGGTGGCTACAGGCAGCACTGGGGGGAGGGACATATGGTAATTTGCAACACATATTACACATAGATGCATTGTGCTGGCTGGAGCCACTCTTCAGACGCACGTGATTCGTACTCCACCGGGTATAGCTGAGAGTAGTTGGGGGAGGCAGTGTAGGGGTGGGTTTCACCGTCGCGGGACGTCGAGGACCACCGACCGCTGGAGTCAGAGGAGGGGCCTGTCGTCCGGAAAAGTACCGTAGGGGACCGAGCGTATGGGACGAAAACCCGATGGGACCGGGAGCCTTAAACACAGGGTTTGAGGATAATTCGGTCCCAACCCTCATCGAACCAGGAGGGTTGACAGTCGAGAAACAACAGCCTGAGGGGAAACCAAAAAAGAACATCTAAAACAACTGCCCGAAGAAGCATAAACTAGGGTTTGGGTTGGAGGTGAATCGCATCCTGGCCCTAATCCTGAGAGAACAGGGAGTGATTGATGTCCAAAACAAGGTTCCGAGCGGATTTGTCGTCTGAAACAACATCCTGGGGAGGATCCGGCACCCAAAATGACGACTGGGATGTGGGTCTGAGGACAAAACGTCCCGACTCCCGCGGGTGAGTGAAACGCCTGGCCCCTGACCCTTCTATCCCTCCTATCCCTCATCTCTGTCCCTAACCCCAACCCTTGTTCCTAGCTCTTTCTTCTGTCCCTAACCCTAACCCTAACCCTAAACACAACCCTTGTTCCTGGCTCTCTCTTCTGTCCCTAACCCCAACCCCTTTGTCTAAACACAACCCCTTTACCGCTATTTCTTTACTATAACCCCTATCCCTATCTCTTACCCTAACCACAACCTCTCTTCCTAATGTCTGACTCTAACCCCTGTCCCTAACCACAACCAC
>NW_028283494.1:0-22792 GCF_059441005.1 Hippichthys cyanospilos
GTCCTTCTTGCATGTCTTCCTTTTTCTGCTTTTATCCTTCTTGCATGTGTCTGTCTTCTTTATCTTTTTGCTTTATGTGTAGTTCTCCCTCCCTTTTGTATTGGCACCCCCAAATCTTTCCCCCTTCTGTTGCTTGATTTTAGCCTTCCGTTTCTTTCCAACTTTCTTCCACCCATAATCAATCCCTTACTTTTATGCAGATTAGCACTCCCATCCCTAAATTTAGGCTCTACCAGTTATTGTGGCTTCTGGGAGCATTATTTATATACTTTTTGCCTTTTTTCGGCTGTATCCTCCCCATCCAATTTGGGCTAATTTTACACTGCTTCAAGTAAGATTTTTGATTATTTGTGTCCCATCCCCCCTCTCTCTTAGTTTTTCTCCATTTCGCCAAATTAGGGTTATGTTTAGGGGTTATTTTTAGGGTTAGTCAAATCGGGTGTTATGTTTAGGGTTAGGCCAATTAGGGGTTGTGTTTAGGGTTATGTTTTGGGTAGTCCCTTAGTTAGGGTTATGTTAAGTCAATTGGTTGTGTTTAGGGCTTCATTTCGGCCTTTTCATTCCACAGGTCCCAAGGGGTCGGAAATCAGTGGCGGCACAGGCAGGTTAGGTAAGGGAAAAAGACCCCACCCCCAACGGAAGACTTCCTCCGTCGGGGGTAAGGTAAGGGCACGGTCCTGCCACTGATTCCTCCCCCCTGGTCCCCGAGCACTCTTGGTTTTCTTTCCTTCTCGGTTTTCTTTGTACCTTCTACTGGGCTTTCTTTTTATCTCCTTTCTTGGGTTTCTTTTTCTGTGTTCATGCTTTCTTTGGTTTCGCCTTTGTTATCTATTAATATTTTTGCATGCTTTATGTTCAATGGGGCCCGTCGCGACGTTTCGGATTATTTTATCCTTCTTCAGGCTGGGTCCCCATTCGCTTTCTTTAAGCTTTTCTTTTTGTTTCATTTTTGAGAAATTTTGTTCTTCTGTCTTTGTTCTTCTTGCATGTCCTTTATTTAGGTTTTGTTTTTTTCTTTCTTGCATGTCTGTCCTTCTTGCATGTCTTCCTTTTTCTGCTTTTATCCTTCTTGCATGTGTCTGTCTTCTTTATCTTTTTGCTTTATGTGTAGTTCTCCCTCCCTTTTGTATTGGCACCCCCAAATCTTTCCCCCTTCTGTTGCTTGATTTTAGCCTTCCGTTTCTTTCCAACTTTCTTCCACCCATAATCAATCCCTTACTTTTATGCAGATTAGCACTCCCATCCCTAAATTTAGGCTCTACCAGTTATTGTGGCTTCTGGGAGCATTATTTATATACTTTTTGCCTTTTTTCGGCTGTATCCTCCCCATCCAATTTGGGCTAATTTTACACTGCTTCAAGTAAGATTTTTGATTATTTGTGTCCCATCCCCCCTCTCTCTTAGTTTTTCTCCATTTCGCCAAATTAGGGTTATGTTTAGGGGTTATTTTTAGGGTTAGTCAAATCGGGTGTTATGTTTAGGGTTAGGCCAATTAGGGGTTGTGTTTAGGGTTATGTTTTGGGTAGTCCCTTAGTTAGGGTTATGTTAAGTCAATTGGTTGTGTTTAGGGCTTCATTTCGGCCTTTTCATTCCACAGGTCCCAAGGGGTCGGAAATCAGTGGCGGCACAGGCAGGTTAGGTAAGGGAAAAAGACCCCACCCCCAACGGAAGACTTCCTCCGTCGGGGGTAAGGTAAGGGCACGGTCCTGCCACTGATTCCTCCCCCCTGGTCCCCGAGCACTCTTGGTTTTCTTTCCTTCTCGGTTTTCTTTGTACCTTCTACTGGGCTTTCTTTTTATCTCCTTTCTTGGGTTTCTTTTTCTGTGTTCATGCTTTCTTTGGTTTCGCCTTTGTTATCTATTAATATTTTTGCATGCTTTATGTTCAATGGGGCCCGTCGCGACGTTTCGGATTATTTTATCCTTCTTCAGGCTGGGTCCCCATTCGCTTTCTTTAAGCTTTTCTTTTTGTTTCATTTTTGAGAAATTTTGTTCTTCTGTCTTTGTTCTTCTTGCATGTCCTTTATTTAGGTTTTGTTTTTTTCTTTCTTGCATGTCTGTCCTTCTTGCATGTCTTCCTTTTTCTGCTTTTATCCTTCTTGCATGTGTCTGTCTTCTTTATCTTTTTGCTTTATGTGTAGTTCTCCCTCCCTTTTGTATTGGCACCCCCAAATCTTTCCCCCTTCTGTTGCTTGATTTTAGCCTTCCGTTTCTTTCCAACTTTCTTCCACCCATAATCAATCCCTTACTTTTATGCAGATTAGCACTCCCATCCCTAAATTTAGGCTCTACCAGTTATTGTGGCTTCTGGGAGCATTATTTATATACTTTTTGCCTTTTTTCGGCTGTATCCTCCCCATCCAATTTGGGCTAATTTTACACTGCTTCAAGTAAGATTTTTGATTATTTGTGTCCCATCCCCCCTCTCTCTTAGTTTTTCTCCATTTCGCCAAATTAGGGTTATGTTTAGGGGTTATTTTTAGGGTTAGTCAAATCGGGTGTTATGTTTAGGGTTAGGCCAATTAGGGGTTGTGTTTAGGGTTATGTTTTGGGTAGTCCCTTAGTTAGGGTTATGTTAAGTCAATTGGTTGTGTTTAGGGCTTCATTTCGGCCTTTTCATTCCACAGGTCCCAAGGGGTCGGAAATCAGTGGCGGCACAGGCAGGTTAGGTAAGGGAAAAAGACCCCACCCCCAACGGAAGACTTCCTCCGTCGGGGGTAAGGTAAGGGCACGGTCCTGCCACTGATTCCTCCCCCCTGGTCCCCGAGCACTCTTGGTTTTCTTTCCTTCTCGGTTTTCTTTGTACCTTCTACTGGGCTTTCTTTTTATCTCCTTTCTTGGGTTTCTTTTTCTGTGTTCATGCTTTCTTTGGTTTCGCCTTTGTTATCTATTAATATTTTTGCATGCTTTATGTTCAATGGGGCCCGTCGCGACGTTTCGGATTATTTTATCCTTCTTCAGGCTGGGTCCCCATTCGCTTTCTTTAAGCTTTTCTTTTTGTTTCATTTTTGAGAAATTTTGTTCTTCTGTCTTTGTTCTTCTTGCATGTCCTTTATTTAGGTTTTGTTTTTTTCTTTCTTGCATGTCTGTCCTTCTTGCATGTCTTCCTTTTTCTGCTTTTATCCTTCTTGCATGTGTCTGTCTTCTTTATCTTTTTGCTTTATGTGTAGTTCTCCCTCCCTTTTGTATTGGCACCCCCAAATCTTTCCCCCTTCTGTTGCTTGATTTTAGCCTTCCGTTTCTTTCCAACTTTCTTCCACCCATAATCAATCCCTTACTTTTATGCAGATTAGCACTCCCATCCCTAAATTTAGGCTCTACCAGTTATTGTGGCTTCTGGGAGCATTATTTATATACTTTTTGCCTTTTTTCGGCTGTATCCTCCCCATCCAATTTGGGCTAATTTTACACTGCTTCAAGTAAGATTTTTGATTATTTGTGTCCCATCCCCCCTCTCTCTTAGTTTTTCTCCATTTCGCCAAATTAGGGTTATGTTTAGGGGTTATTTTTAGGGTTAGTCAAATCGGGTGTTATGTTTAGGGTTAGGCCAATTAGGGGTTGTGTTTAGGGTTATGTTTTGGGTAGTCCCTTAGTTAGGGTTATGTTAAGTCAATTGGTTGTGTTTAGGGCTTCATTTCGGCCTTTTCATTCCACAGGTCCCAAGGGGTCGGAAATCAGTGGCGGCACAGGCAGGTTAGGTAAGGGAAAAAGACCCCACCCCCAACGGAAGACTTCCTCCGTCGGGGGTAAGGTAAGGGCACGGTCCTGCCACTGATTCCTCCCCCCTGGTCCCCGAGCACTCTTGGTTTTCTTTCCTTCTCGGTTTTCTTTGTACCTTCTACTGGGCTTTCTTTTTATCTCCTTTCTTGGGTTTCTTTTTCTGTGTTCATGCTTTCTTTGGTTTCGCCTTTGTTATCTATTAATATTTTTGCATGCTTTATGTTCAATGGGGCCCGTCGCGACGTTTCGGATTATTTTATCCTTCTTCAGGCTGGGTCCCCATTCGCTTTCTTTAAGCTTTTCTTTTTGTTTCATTTTTGAGAAATTTTGTTCTTCTGTCTTTGTTCTTCTTGCATGTCCTTTATTTAGGTTTTGTTTTTTTCTTTCTTGCATGTCTGTCCTTCTTGCATGTCTTCCTTTTTCTGCTTTTATCCTTCTTGCATGTGTCTGTCTTCTTTATCTTTTTGCTTTATGTGTAGTTCTCCCTCCCTTTTGTATTGGCACCCCCAAATCTTTCCCCCTTCTGTTGCTTGATTTTAGCCTTCCGTTTCTTTCCAACTTTCTTCCACCCATAATCAATCCCTTACTTTTATGCAGATTAGCACTCCCATCCCTAAATTTAGGCTCTACCAGTTATTGTGGCTTCTGGGAGCATTATTTATATACTTTTTGCCTTTTTTCGGCTGTATCCTCCCCATCCAATTTGGGCTAATTTTACACTGCTTCAAGTAAGATTTTTGATTATTTGTGTCCCATCCCCCCTCTCTCTTAGTTTTTCTCCATTTCGCCAAATTAGGGTTATGTTTAGGGGTTATTTTTAGGGTTAGTCAAATCGGGTGTTATGTTTAGGGTTAGGCCAATTAGGGGTTGTGTTTAGGGTTATGTTTTGGGTAGTCCCTTAGTTAGGGTTATGTTAAGTCAATTGGTTGTGTTTAGGGCTTCATTTCGGCCTTTTCATTCCACAGGTCCCAAGGGGTCGGAAATCAGTGGCGGCACAGGCAGGTTAGGTAAGGGAAAAAGACCCCACCCCCAACGGAAGACTTCCTCCGTCGGGGGTAAGGTAAGGGCACGGTCCTGCCACTGATTCCTCCCCCCTGGTCCCCGAGCACTCTTGGTTTTCTTTCCTTCTCGGTTTTCTTTGTACCTTCTACTGGGCTTTCTTTTTATCTCCTTTCTTGGGTTTCTTTTTCTGTGTTCATGCTTTCTTTGGTTTCGCCTTTGTTATCTATTAATATTTTTGCATGCTTTATGTTCAATGGGGCCCGTCGCGACGTTTCGGATTATTTTATCCTTCTTCAGGCTGGGTCCCCATTCGCTTTCTTTAAGCTTTTCTTTTTGTTTCATTTTTGAGAAATTTTGTTCTTCTGTCTTTGTTCTTCTTGCATGTCCTTTATTTAGGTTTTGTTTTTTTCTTTCTTGCATGTCTGTCCTTCTTGCATGTCTTCCTTTTTCTGCTTTTATCCTTCTTGCATGTGTCTGTCTTCTTTATCTTTTTGCTTTATGTGTAGTTCTCCCTCCCTTTTGTATTGGCACCCCCAAATCTTTCCCCCTTCTGTTGCTTGATTTTAGCCTTCCGTTTCTTTCCAACTTTCTTCCACCCATAATCAATCCCTTACTTTTATGCAGATTAGCACTCCCATCCCTAAATTTAGGCTCTACCAGTTATTGTGGCTTCTGGGAGCATTATTTATATACTTTTTGCCTTTTTTCGGCTGTATCCTCCCCATCCAATTTGGGCTAATTTTACACTGCTTCAAGTAAGATTTTTGATTATTTGTGTCCCATCCCCCCTCTCTCTTAGTTTTTCTCCATTTCGCCAAATTAGGGTTATGTTTAGGGGTTATTTTTAGGGTTAGTCAAATCGGGTGTTATGTTTAGGGTTAGGCCAATTAGGGGTTGTGTTTAGGGTTATGTTTTGGGTAGTCCCTTAGTTAGGGTTATGTTAAGTCAATTGGTTGTGTTTAGGGCTTCATTTCGGCCTTTTCATTCCACAGGTCCCAAGGGGTCGGAAATCAGTGGCGGCACAGGCAGGTTAGGTAAGGGAAAAAGACCCCACCCCCAACGGAAGACTTCCTCCGTCGGGGGTAAGGTAAGGGCACGGTCCTGCCACTGATTCCTCCCCCCTGGTCCCCGAGCACTCTTGGTTTTCTTTCCTTCTCGGTTTTCTTTGTACCTTCTACTGGGCTTTCTTTTTATCTCCTTTCTTGGGTTTCTTTTTCTGTGTTCATGCTTTCTTTGGTTTCGCCTTTGTTATCTATTAATATTTTTGCATGCTTTATGTTCAATGGGGCCCGTCGCGACGTTTCGGATTATTTTATCCTTCTTCAGGCTGGGTCCCCATTCGCTTTCTTTAAGCTTTTCTTTTTGTTTCATTTTTGAGAAATTTTGTTCTTCTGTCTTTGTTCTTCTTGCATGTCCTTTATTTAGGTTTTGTTTTTTTCTTTCTTGCATGTCTGTCCTTCTTGCATGTCTTCCTTTTTCTGCTTTTATCCTTCTTGCATGTGTCTGTCTTCTTTATCTTTTTGCTTTATGTGTAGTTCTCCCTCCCTTTTGTATTGGCACCCCCAAATCTTTCCCCCTTCTGTTGCTTGATTTTAGCCTTCCGTTTCTTTCCAACTTTCTTCCACCCATAATCAATCCTTACTTTTATGCAGATTAGCACTCCCATCCCTAAATTTAGGCTCTACCAGTTATTGTGGCTTCTGGGAGCATTATTTATATACTTTTTGCCTTTTTTCGGCTGTATCCTCCCCATCCAATTTGGGCTAATTTTACACTGCTTCAAGTAAGATTTTTGATTATTTGTGTCCCATCCCCCCTCTCTCTTAGTTTTTCTCCATTTCGCCAAATTAGGGTTATGTTTAGGGGTTATTTTTAGGGTTAGTCAAATCGGGTGTTATGTTTAGGGTTAGGCCAATTAGGGGTTGTGTTTAGGGTTATGTTTTGGGTAGTCCCTTAGTTAGGGTTATGTTAAGTCAATTGGTTGTGTTTAGGGCTTCATTTCGGCCTTTTCATTCCACAGGTCCCAAGGGGTCGGAAATCAGTGGCGGCACAGGCAGGTTAGGTAAGGGAAAAAGACCCCACCCCCAACGGAAGACTTCCTCCGTCGGGGGTAAGGTAAGGGCACGGTCCTGCCACTGATTCCTCCCCCCTGGTCCCCGAGCACTCTTGGTTTTCTTTCCTTCTCGGTTTTCTTTGTACCTTCTACTGGGCTTTCTTTTTATCTCCTTTCTTGGGTTTCTTTTTCTGTGTTCATGCTTTCTTTGGTTTCGCCTTTGTTATCTATTAATATTTTTGCATGCTTTATGTTCAATGGGGCCCGTCGCGACGTTTCGGATTATTTTATCCTTCTTCAGGCTGGGTCCCCATTCGCTTTCTTTAAGCTTTTCTTTTTGTTTCATTTTTGAGAAATTTTGTTCTTCTGTCTTTGTTCTTCTTGCATGTCCTTTATTTAGGTTTTGTTTTTTTCTTTCTTGCATGTCTGTCCTTCTTGCATGTCTTCCTTTTTCTGCTTTTATCCTTCTTGCATGTGTCTGTCTTCTTTATCTTTTTGCTTTATGTGTAGTTCTCCCTCCCTTTTGTATTGGCACCCCCAAATCTTTCCCCCTTCTGTTGCTTGATTTTAGCCTTCCGTTTCTTTCCAACTTTCTTCCACCCATAATCAATCCCTTACTTTTATGCAGATTAGCACTCCCATCCCTAAATTTAGGCTCTACCAGTTATTGTGGCTTCTGGGAGCATTATTTATATACTTTTTGCCTTTTTTCGGCTGTATCCTCCCCATCCAATTTGGGCTAATTTTACACTGCTTCAAGTAAGATTTTTGATTATTTGTGTCCCATCCCCCCTCTCTCTTAGTTTTTCTCCATTTCGCCAAATTAGGGTTATGTTTAGGGGTTATTTTTAGGGTTAGTCAAATCGGGTGTTATGTTTAGGGTTAGGCCAATTAGGGGTTGTGTTTAGGGTTATGTTTTGGGTAGTCCCTTAGTTAGGGTTATGTTAAGTCAATTGGTTGTGTTTAGGGCTTCATTTCGGCCTTTTCATTCCACAGGTCCCAAGGGGTCGGAAATCAGTGGCGGCACAGGCAGGTTAGGTAAGGGAAAAAGACCCCACCCCCAACGGAAGACTTCCTCCGTCGGGGGTAAGGTAAGGGCACGGTCCTGCCACTGATTCCTCCCCCCTGGTCCCCGAGCACTCTTGGTTTTCTTTCCTTCTCGGTTTTCTTTGTACCTTCTACTGGGCTTTCTTTTTATCTCCTTTCTTGGGTTTCTTTTTCTGTGTTCATGCTTTCTTTGGTTTCGCCTTTGTTATCTATTAATATTTTTGCATGCTTTATGTTCAATGGGGCCCGTCGCGACGTTTCGGATTATTTTATCCTTCTTCAGGCTGGGTCCCCATTCGCTTTCTTTAAGCTTTTCTTTTTGTTTCATTTTTGAGAAATTTTGTTCTTCTGTCTTTGTTCTTCTTGCATGTCCTTTATTTAGGTTTTGTTTTTTTCTTTCTTGCATGTCTGTCCTTCTTGCATGTCTTCCTTTTTCTGCTTTTATCCTTCTTGCATGTGTCTGTCTTCTTTATCTTTTTGCTTTATGTGTAGTTCTCCCTCCCTTTTGTATTGGCACCCCCAAATCTTTCCCCCTTCTGTTGCTTGATTTTAGCCTTCCGTTTCTTTCCAACTTTCTTCCACCCATAATCAATCCCTTACTTTTATGCAGATTAGCACTCCCATCCCTAAATTTAGGCTCTACCAGTTATTGTGGCTTCTGGGAGCATTATTTATATACTTTTTGCCTTTTTTCGGCTGTATCCTCCCCATCCAATTTGGGCTAATTTTACACTGCTTCAAGTAAGATTTTTGATTATTTGTGTCCCATCCCCCCTCTCTCTTAGTTTTTCTCCATTTCGCCAAATTAGGGTTATGTTTAGGGGTTATTTTTAGGGTTAGTCAAATCGGGTGTTATGTTTAGGGTTAGGCCAATTAGGGGTTGTGTTTAGGGTTATGTTTTGGGTAGTCCCTTAGTTAGGGTTATGTTAAGTCAATTGGTTGTGTTTAGGGCTTCATTTCGGCCTTTTCATTCCACAGGTCCCAAGGGGTCGGAAATCAGTGGCGGCACAGGCAGGTTAGGTAAGGGAAAAAGACCCCACCCCCAACGGAAGACTTCCTCCGTCGGGGGTAAGGTAAGGGCACGGTCCTGCCACTGATTCCTCCCCCCTGGTCCCCGAGCACTCTTGGTTTTCTTTCCTTCTCGGTTTTCTTTGTACCTTCTACTGGGCTTTCTTTTTATCTCCTTTCTTGGGTTTCTTTTTCTGTGTTCATGCTTTCTTTGGTTTCGCCTTTGTTATCTATTAATATTTTTGCATGCTTTATGTTCAATGGGGCCCGTCGCGACGTTTCGGATTATTTTATCCTTCTTCAGGCTGGGTCCCCATTCGCTTTCTTTAAGCTTTTCTTTTTGTTTCATTTTTGAGAAATTTTGTTCTTCTGTCTTTGTTCTTCTTGCATGTCCTTTATTTAGGTTTTGTTTTTTTCTTTCTTGCATGTCTGTCCTTCTTGCATGTCTTCCTTTTTCTGCTTTTATCCTTCTTGCATGTGTCTGTCTTCTTTATCTTTTTGCTTTATGTGTAGTTCTCCCTCCCTTTTGTATTGGCACCCCCAAATCTTTCCCCCTTCTGTTGCTTGATTTTAGCCTTCCGTTTCTTTCCAACTTTCTTCCACCCATAATCAATCCCTTACTTTTATGCAGATTAGCACTCCCATCCCTAAATTTAGGCTCTACCAGTTATTGTGGCTTCTGGGAGCATTATTTATATACTTTTTGCCTTTTTTCGGCTGTATCCTCCCCATCCAATTTGGGCTAATTTTACACTGCTTCAAGTAAGATTTTTGATTATTTGTGTCCCATCCCCCCTCTCTCTTAGTTTTTCTCCATTTCGCCAAATTAGGGTTATGTTTAGGGGTTATTTTTAGGGTTAGTCAAATCGGGTGTTATGTTTAGGGTTAGGCCAATTAGGGGTTGTGTTTAGGGTTATGTTTTGGGTAGTCCCTTAGTTAGGGTTATGTTAAGTCAATTGGTTGTGTTTAGGGCTTCATTTCGGCCTTTTCATTCCACAGGTCCCAAGGGGTCGGAAATCAGTGGCGGCACAGGCAGGTTAGGTAAGGGAAAAAGACCCCACCCCCAACGGAAGACTTCCTCCGTCGGGGGTAAGGTAAGGGCACGGTCCTGCCACTGATTCCTCCCCCCTGGTCCCCGAGCACTCTTGGTTTTCTTTCCTTCTCGGTTTTCTTTGTACCTTCTACTGGGCTTTCTTTTTATCTCCTTTCTTGGGTTTCTTTTTCTGTGTTCATGCTTTCTTTGGTTTCGCCTTTGTTATCTATTAATATTTTTGCATGCTTTATGTTCAATGGGGCCCGTCGCGACGTTTCGGATTATTTTATCCTTCTTCAGGCTGGGTCCCCATTCGCTTTCTTTAAGCTTTTCTTTTTGTTTCATTTTTGAGAAATTTTGTTCTTCTGTCTTTGTTCTTCTTGCATGTCCTTTATTTAGGTTTTGTTTTTTTCTTTCTTGCATGTCTGTCCTTCTTGCATGTCTTCCTTTTTCTGCTTTTATCCTTCTTGCATGTGTCTGTCTTCTTTATCTTTTTGCTTTATGTGTAGTTCTCCCTCCCTTTTGTATTGGCACCCCCAAATCTTTCCCCCTTCTGTTGCTTGATTTTAGCCTTCCGTTTCTTTCCAACTTTCTTCCACCCATAATCAATCCCTTACTTTTATGCAGATTAGCACTCCCATCCCTAAATTTAGGCTCTACCAGTTATTGTGGCTTCTGGGAGCATTATTTATATACTTTTTGCCTTTTTTCGGCTGTATCCTCCCCATCCAATTTGGGCTAATTTTACACTGCTTCAAGTAAGATTTTTGATTATTTGTGTCCCATCCCCCCTCTCTCTTAGTTTTTCTCCATTTCGCCAAATTAGGGTTATGTTTAGGGGTTATTTTTAGGGTTAGTCAAATCGGGTGTTATGTTTAGGGTTAGGCCAATTAGGGGTTGTGTTTAGGGTTATGTTTTGGGTAGTCCCTTAGTTAGGGTTATGTTAAGTCAATTGGTTGTGTTTAGGGCTTCATTTCGGCCTTTTCATTCCACAGGTCCCAAGGGGTCGGAAATCAGTGGCGGCACAGGCAGGTTAGGTAAGGGAAAAAGACCCCACCCCCAACGGAAGACTTCCTCCGTCGGGGGTAAGGTAAGGGCACGGTCCTGCCACTGATTCCTCCCCCCTGGTCCCCGAGCACTCTTGGTTTTCTTTCCTTCTCGGTTTTCTTTGTACCTTCTACTGGGCTTTCTTTTTATCTCCTTTCTTGGGTTTCTTTTTCTGTGTTCATGCTTTCTTTGGTTTCGCCTTTGTTATCTATTAATATTTTTGCATGCTTTATGTTCAATGGGGCCCGTCGCGACGTTTCGGATTATTTTATCCTTCTTCAGGCTGGGTCCCCATTCGCTTTCTTTAAGCTTTTCTTTTTGTTTCATTTTTGAGAAATTTTGTTCTTCTGTCTTTGTTCTTCTTGCATGTCCTTTATTTAGGTTTTGTTTTTTTCTTTCTTGCATGTCTGTCCTTCTTGCATGTCTTCCTTTTTCTGCTTTTATCCTTCTTGCATGTGTCTGTCTTCTTTATCTTTTTGCTTTATGTGTAGTTCTCCCTCCCTTTTGTATTGGCACCCCCAAATCTTTCCCCCTTCTGTTGCTTGATTTTAGCCTTCCGTTTCTTTCCAACTTTCTTCCACCCATAATCAATCCCTTACTTTTATGCAGATTAGCACTCCCATCCCTAAATTTAGGCTCTACCAGTTATTGTGGCTTCTGGGAGCATTATTTATATACTTTTTGCCTTTTTTCGGCTGTATCCTCCCCATCCAATTTGGGCTAATTTTACACTGCTTCAAGTAAGATTTTTGATTATTTGTGTCCCATCCCCCCTCTCTCTTAGTTTTTCTCCATTTCGCCAAATTAGGGTTATGTTTAGGGGTTATTTTTAGGGTTAGTCAAATCGGGTGTTATGTTTAGGGTTAGGCCAATTAGGGGTTGTGTTTAGGGTTATGTTTTGGGTAGTCCCTTAGTTAGGGTTATGTTAAGTCAATTGGTTGTGTTTAGGGCTTCATTTCGGCCTTTTCATTCCACAGGTCCCAAGGGGTCGGAAATCAGTGGCGGCACAGGCAGGTTAGGTAAGGGAAAAAGACCCCACCCCCAACGGAAGACTTCCTCCGTCGGGGGTAAGGTAAGGGCACGGTCCTGCCACTGATTCCTCCCCCCTGGTCCCCGAGCACTCTTGGTTTTCTTTCCTTCTCGGTTTTCTTTGTACCTTCTACTGGGCTTTCTTTTTATCTCCTTTCTTGGGTTTCTTTTTCTGTGTTCATGCTTTCTTTGGTTTCGCCTTTGTTATCTATTAATATTTTTGCATGCTTTATGTTCAATGGGGCCCGTCGCGACGTTTCGGATTATTTTATCCTTCTTCAGGCTGGGTCCCCATTCGCTTTCTTTAAGCTTTTCTTTTTGTTTCATTTTTGAGAAATTTTGTTCTTCTGTCTTTGTTCTTCTTGCATGTCCTTTATTTAGGTTTTGTTTTTTTCTTTCTTGCATGTCTGTCCTTCTTGCATGTCTTCCTTTTTCTGCTTTTATCCTTCTTGCATGTGTCTGTCTTCTTTATCTTTTTGCTTTATGTGTAGTTCTCCCTCCCTTTTGTATTGGCACCCCCAAATCTTTCCCCCTTCTGTTGCTTGATTTTAGCCTTCCGTTTCTTTCCAACTTTCTTCCACCCATAATCAATCCCTTACTTTTATGCAGATTAGCACTCCCATCCCTAAATTTAGGCTCTACCAGTTATTGTGGCTTCTGGGAGCATTATTTATATACTTTTTGCCTTTTTTCGGCTGTATCCTCCCCATCCAATTTGGGCTAATTTTACACTGCTTCAAGTAAGATTTTTGATTATTTGTGTCCCATCCCCCCTCTCTCTTAGTTTTTCTCCATTTCGCCAAATTAGGGTTATGTTTAGGGGTTATTTTTAGGGTTAGTCAAATCGGGTGTTATGTTTAGGGTTAGGCCAATTAGGGGTTGTGTTTAGGGTTATGTTTTGGGTAGTCCCTTAGTTAGGGTTATGTTAAGTCAATTGGTTGTGTTTAGGGCTTCATTTCGGCCTTTTCATTCCACAGGTCCCAAGGGGTCGGAAATCAGTGGCGGCACAGGCAGGTTAGGTAAGGGAAAAAGACCCCACCCCCAACGGAAGACTTCCTCCGTCGGGGGTAAGGTAAGGGCACGGTCCTGCCACTGATTCCTCCCCCCTGGTCCCCGAGCACTCTTGGTTTTCTTTCCTTCTCGGTTTTCTTTGTACCTTCTACTGGGCTTTCTTTTTATCTCCTTTCTTGGGTTTCTTTTTCTGTGTTCATGCTTTCTTTGGTTTCGCCTTTGTTATCTATTAATATTTTTGCATGCTTTATGTTCAATGGGGCCCGTCGCGACGTTTCGGATTATTTTATCCTTCTTCAGGCTGGGTCCCCATTCGCTTTCTTTAAGCTTTTCTTTTTGTTTCATTTTTGAGAAATTTTGTTCTTCTGTCTTTGTTCTTCTTGCATGTCCTTTATTTAGGTTTTGTTTTTTTCTTTCTTGCATGTCTGTCCTTCTTGCATGTCTTCCTTTTTCTGCTTTTATCCTTCTTGCATGTGTCTGTCTTCTTTATCTTTTTGCTTTATGTGTAGTTCTCCCTCCCTTTTGTATTGGCACCCCCAAATCTTTCCCCCTTCTGTTGCTTGATTTTAGCCTTCCGTTTCTTTCCAACTTTCTTCCACCCATAATCAATCCCTTACTTTTATGCAGATTAGCACTCCCATCCCTAAATTTAGGCTCTACCAGTTATTGTGGCTTCTGGGAGCATTATTTATATACTTTTTGCCTTTTTTCGGCTGTATCCTCCCCATCCAATTTGGGCTAATTTTACACTGCTTCAAGTAAGATTTTTGATTATTTGTGTCCCATCCCCCCTCTCTCTTAGTTTTTCTCCATTTCGCCAAATTAGGGTTATGTTTAGGGGTTATTTTTAGGGTTAGTCAAATCGGGTGTTATGTTTAGGGTTAGGCCAATTAGGGGTTGTGTTTAGGGTTATGTTTTGGGTAGTCCCTTAGTTAGGGTTATGTTAAGTCAATTGGTTGTGTTTAGGGCTTCATTTCGGCCTTTTCATTCCACAGGTCCCAAGGGGTCGGAAATCAGTGGCGGCACAGGCAGGTTAGGTAAGGGAAAAAGACCCCACCCCCAACGGAAGACTTCCTCCGTCGGGGGTAAGGTAAGGGCACGGTCCTGCCACTGATTCCTCCCCCCTGGTCCCCGAGCACTCTTGGTTTTCTTTCCTTCTCGGTTTTCTTTGTACCTTCTACTGGGCTTTCTTTTTATCTCCTTTCTTGGGTTTCTTTTTCTGTGTTCATGCTTTCTTTGGTTTCGCCTTTGTTATCTATTAATATTTTTGCATGCTTTATGTTCAATGGGGCCCGTCGCGACGTTTCGGATTATTTTATCCTTCTTCAGGCTGGGTCCCCATTCGCTTTCTTTAAGCTTTTCTTTTTGTTTCATTTTTGAGAAATTTTGTTCTTCTGTCTTTGTTCTTCTTGCATGTCCTTTATTTAGGTTTTGTTTTTTTCTTTCTTGCATGTCTGTCCTTCTTGCATGTCTTCCTTTTTCTGCTTTTATCCTTCTTGCATGTGTCTGTCTTCTTTATCTTTTTGCTTTATGTGTAGTTCTCCCTCCCTTTTGTATTGGCACCCCCAAATCTTTCCCCCTTCTGTTGCTTGATTTTAGCCTTCCGTTTCTTTCCAACTTTCTTCCACCCATAATCAATCCCTTACTTTTATGCAGATTAGCACTCCCATCCCTAAATTTAGGCTCTACCAGTTATTGTGGCTTCTGGGAGCATTATTTATATACTTTTTGCCTTTTTTCGGCTGTATCCTCCCCATCCAATTTGGGCTAATTTTACACTGCTTCAAGTAAGATTTTTGATTATTTGTGTCCCATCCCCCCTCTCTCTTAGTTTTTCTCCATTTCGCCAAATTAGGGTTATGTTTAGGGGTTATTTTTAGGGTTAGTCAAATCGGGTGTTATGTTTAGGGTTAGGCCAATTAGGGGTTGTGTTTAGGGTTATGTTTTGGGTAGTCCCTTAGTTAGGGTTATGTTAAGTCAATTGGTTGTGTTTAGGGCTTCATTTCGGCCTTTTCATTCCACAGGTCCCAAGGGGTCGGAAATCAGTGGCGGCACAGGCAGGTTAGGTAAGGGAAAAAGACCCCACCCCCAACGGAAGACTTCCTCCGTCGGGGGTAAGGTAAGGGCACGGTCCTGCCACTGATTCCTCCCCCCTGGTCCCCGAGCACTCTTGGTTTTCTTTCCTTCTCGGTTTTCTTTGTACCTTCTACTGGGCTTTCTTTTTATCTCCTTTCTTGGGTTTCTTTTTCTGTGTTCATGCTTTCTTTGGTTTCGCCTTTGTTATCTATTAATATTTTTGCATGCTTTATGTTCAATGGGGCCCGTCGCGACGTTTCGGATTATTTTATCCTTCTTCAGGCTGGGTCCCCATTCGCTTTCTTTAAGCTTTTCTTTTTGTTTCATTTTTGAGAAATTTTGTTCTTCTGTCTTTGTTCTTCTTGCATGTCCTTTATTTAGGTTTTGTTTTTTTCTTTCTTGCATGTCTGTCCTTCTTGCATGTCTTCCTTTTTCTGCTTTTATCCTTCTTGCATGTGTCTGTCTTCTTTATCTTTTTGCTTTATGTGTAGTTCTCCCTCCCTTTTGTATTGGCACCCCCAAATCTTTCCCCCTTCTGTTGCTTGATTTTAGCCTTCCGTTTCTTTCCAACTTTCTTCCACCCATAATCAATCCCTTACTTTTATGCAGATTAGCACTCCCATCCCTAAATTTAGGCTCTACCAGTTATTGTGGCTTCTGGGAGCATTATTTATATACTTTTTGCCTTTTTTCGGCTGTATCCTCCCCATCCAATTTGGGCTAATTTTACACTGCTTCAAGTAAGATTTTTGATTATTTGTGTCCCATCCCCCCTCTCTCTTAGTTTTTCTCCATTTCGCCAAATTAGGGTTATGTTTAGGGGTTATTTTTAGGGTTAGTCAAATCGGGTGTTATGTTTAGGGTTAGGCCAATTAGGGGTTGTGTTTAGGGTTATGTTTTGGGTAGTCCCTTAGTTAGGGTTATGTTAAGTCAATTGGTTGTGTTTAGGGCTTCATTTCGGCCTTTTCATTCCACAGGTCCCAAGGGGTCGGAAATCAGTGGCGGCACAGGCAGGTTAGGTAAGGGAAAAAGACCCCACCCCCAACGGAAGACTTCCTCCGTCGGGGGTAAGGTAAGGGCACGGTCCTGCCACTGATTCCTCCCCCCTGGTCCCCGAGCACTCTTGGTTTTCTTTCCTTCTCGGTTTTCTTTGTACCTTCTACTGGGCTTTCTTTTTATCTCCTTTCTTGGGTTTCTTTTTCTGTGTTCATGCTTTCTTTGGTTTCGCCTTTGTTATCTATTAATATTTTTGCATGCTTTATGTTCAATGGGGCCCGTCGCGACGTTTCGGATTATTTTATCCTTCTTCAGGCTGGGTCCCCATTCGCTTTCTTTAAGCTTTTCTTTTTGTTTCATTTTTGAGAAATTTTGTTCTTCTGTCTTTGTTCTTCTTGCATGTCCTTTATTTAGGTTTTGTTTTTTTCTTTCTTGCATGTCTGTCCTTCTTGCATGTCTTCCTTTTTCTGCTTTTATCCTTCTTGCATGTGTCTGTCTTCTTTATCTTTTTGCTTTATGTGTAGTTCTCCCTCCCTTTTGTATTGGCACCCCCAAATCTTTCCCCCTTCTGTTGCTTGATTTTAGCCTTCCGTTTCTTAGGGTTAGGGTTAGGGTTAGGGTTAGGGTTAGGGTTAGGGTTAGGGTTAGGGTTAGGGTTAGGGTTAGGGTTAGGGTTAGGGTTAGGGTTAGGGTTAGGGTTAGGGTTAGGGTTAGGGTTAGAGGTTAGGGTTAGGGTTAGGGTTAGGGTTAGGGTTAGGGTTAGGGTTAGGGTTAGGGTTAGGGGTTAGGGTTAGGGTTAGGGTTAGGGTTAGGGTTAGGGTTAGGGTTAGGGTTAGGGTTAGGGTTAGGGTTAGGGTTAGGGTTAGGGTTAGGGTTAGGGTTAGGGTTAGGGTTAGGGTTAGGGGTTAGGGTTAGGGTTAGGGTTAGGGTTAGGGTTAGGGTTAGGGTTAGGGTTAGGGTTAGGGTTAGGGTTAGGGTTAGGGTTAGGGTTAGGGTTAGGGTTAGGGTTAGGGTTAGGGTTAGGGTTAGGGTTAGGGTTAGGGTTAGGGTTAGGGTTAGGGTTAGGGTTAGGGTTAGGGTTAGGGTTAGGGTTAGGGTTAGGGTTAGGGTTAGGGTTAGGGTTAGGGTTAGGGTTAGGGTTAGGGTTAGGGTTAGGGTTAGGGTTAGGGTTAGGGTTAGGGTTAGGGTTAGGGTTAGGGTTAGGGTTAGGGTTAGGGTTAGGGTTAGGGTTAGGGTTAGGGTTAGGGTTAGGGTTAGGGTTAGGGTTAGGGTTAGGGTTAGGGTTAGGGTTAGGGTTAGGGTTAGGGTTAGGGTTAGGGTTAGGGTTAGGGTTAGGGTTAGGGTTAGGGTTAGGGTTAGGGTTAGGGTTAGGGTTAGGGTTAGGGTTAGGGTTAGGGTTAGGGTTAGGGTTAGGGTTAGGGTTAGGGTTAGGGTTAGGGTTAGGGTTAGGGTTAGGGTTAGGGTTAGGGTTAGGGTTAGGGTTAGGGTTAGGGTTAGGGTTAGGGTTAGGGTTAGGGTTAGGGTTAGGGTTAGGGTTAGGGTTAGGGTTAGGGTTAGGGTTAGGGTTAGGGTTAGGGTTAGGGTTAGGGTTAGGGTTAGGGTTAGGGTTAGGGTTAGGGTTAGGGTTAGGGTTAGGGTTAGGGTTAGGGTTAGGGTTAGGGTTAGGGTTAGGGTTAGGGTTAGGGTTAGGGTTAGGGTTAGGGTTAGGGTTAGGGTTAGGGTTAGGGTTAGGGTTAGGGTTAGGGTTAGGGTTAGGGTTAGGGTTAGGGTTAGGGTTAGGGTTAGGGTTAGGGTTAGGGTTAGGGTTAGGGTTAGGGTTAGGGTTAGGGTTAGGGTTAGGGTTAGGGTTAGGGTTAGGGTTAGGGTTAGGGTTAGGGTTAGGGTTAGGGTTAGGGTTAGGGTTAGGGTTAGGGTTAGGGTTAGGGTTAGGGTTAGGGTTAGGGTTAGGGTTAGGGTTAGGGTTAGGGTTAGGGTTAGGGTTAGGGTTAGGGTTAGGGTTAGGGTTAGGGTTAGGGTTAGGGTTAGGGTTAGGGTTAGGGTTAGGGTTAGGGTTAGGGTTAGGGTTAGGGTTAGGGTTAGGGTTAGGGTTAGGGTTAGGGTTAGGGTTAGGGTTAGGGTTAGGGTTAGGGTTAGGGTTAGGGTTAGGGTTAGGGTTAGGGTTAGGGTTAGGGTTAGGGTTAGGGTTAGGGTTAGGGTTAGGGTTAGGGTTAGGGTTAGGGTTAGGGTTAGGGTTAGGGTTAGGGTTAGGGTTAGGGTTAGGGTTAGGGTTAGGGTTAGGGTTAGGGTTAGGGTTAGGGTTAGGGTTAGGGTTAGGGTTAGGGTTAGGGTTAGGGTTAGGGTTAGGGTTAGGGTTAGGGTTAGGGTTAGGGTTAGGGTTAGGGTTAGGGTTAGGGTTAGGGTTAGGGTTAGGGTTAGGGTTAGGGTTAGGGTTAGGGTTAGGGTTAGGGTTAGGGTTAGGGTTAGGGTTAGGGTTAGGGTTAGGGTTAGGGTTAGGGTTAGGGTTAGGGTTAGGGTTAGGGTTAGGGTTAGGGTTAGGGTTAGGGTTAGGGTTAGGGTTAGGGTTAGGGTTAGGGTTAGGGTTAGGGTTAGGGTTAGGGTTAGGGTTAGGGTTAGGGTTAGGGTTAGGGTTAGGGTTAGGGTTAGGGTTAGGGTTAGGGTTAGGGTTAGGGTTAGGGTTAGGGTTAGGGTTAGGGTTAGGGTTAGGGTTAGGGTTAGGGTTAGGGTTAGGGTTAGGGTTAGGGTTAGGGTTAGGGTTAGGGTTAGGGTTAGGGTTAGGGTTAGGGTTAGGGTTAGGGTTAGGGTTAGGGTTAGGGTTAGGGTTAGGGTTAGGGTTAGGGTTAGGGTTAGGGTTAGGGTTAGGGTTAGGGTTAGGGTTAGGGTTAGGGTTAGGGTTAGGGTTAGGGTTAGGGTTAGGGTTAGGGTTAGGGTTAGGGTTAGGGTTAGGGTTAGGGTTAGGGTTAGGGTTAGGGTTAGGGTTAGGGTTAGGGTTAGGGTTAGGGTTAGGGTTAGGGTTAGGGTTAGGGTTAGGGTTAGGGTTAGGGTTAGGGTTAGGGTTAGGGTTAGGGTTAGGGTTAGGGTTAGGGTTAGGGTTAGGGTTAGGGTTAGGGTTAGGGTTAGGGTTAGGGTTAGGGTTAGGGTTAGGGTTAGGGTTAGGGTTAGGGTTAGGGTTAGGGTTAGGGTTAGGGTTAGGGTTAGGGTTAGGGTTAGGGTTAGGGTTAGGGTTAGGGTTAGGGTTAGGGTTAGGGTTAGGGTTAGGGTTAGGGTTAGGGTTAGGGTTAGGGTTAGGGTTAGGGTTAGGGTTAGGGTTAGGGTTAGGGTTAGGGTTAGGGTTAGGGTTAGGGTTAGGGTTAGGGTTAGGGTTAGGGTTAGGGTTAGGGTTAGGGTTAGGGTTAGGGTTAGGGTTAGGGTTAGGGTTAGGGTTAGGGTTAGGGTTAGGGTTAGGGTTAGGGTTAGGGTTAGGGTTAGGGTTAGGGTTAGGGTTAGGGTTAGGGTTAGGGTTAGGGTTAGGGTTAGGGTTAGGGTTAGGGTTAGGGTTAGGGTTAGGGTTAGGGTTAGGGTTAGGGTTAGGGTTAGGGTTAGGGTTAGGGTTAGGGTTAGGGTTAGGGTTAGGGTTAGGGTTAGGGTTAGGGTTAGGGTTAGGGTTAGGGTTAGGGTTAGGGTTAGGGTTAGGGTTAGGGTTAGGGTTAGGGTTAGGGTTAGGGTTAGGGTTAGGGTTAGGGTTAGGGTTAGGGTTAGGGTTAGGGTTAGGGTTAGGGTTAGGGTTAGGGTTAGGGTTAGGGTTAGGGTTAGGGTTAGGGTTAGGGTTAGGGTTAGGGTTAGGGTTAGGGTTAGGGTTAGGGTTAGGGTTAGGGTTAGGGTTAGGGTTAGGGTTAGGGTTAGGGTTAGGGTTAGGGTTAGGGTTAGGGTTAGGGTTAGGGTTAGGGTTAGGGTTAGGGTTAGGGTTAGGGTTAGGGTTAGGGTTAGGGTTAGGGTTAGGGTTAGGGTTAGGGTTAGGGTTAGGGTTAGGGTTAGGGTTAGGGTTAGGGTTAGGGTTAGGGTTAGGGTTAGGGTTAGGGTTAGGGTTAGGGTTAGGGTTAGGGTTAGGGTTAGGGTTAGGGTTAGGGTTAGGGTTAGGGTTAGGGTTAGGGTTAGGGTTAGGGTTAGGGTTAGGGTTAGGGTTAGGGTTAGGGTTAGGGTTAGGGTTAGGGTTAGGGTTAGGGTTAGGGTTAGGGTTAGGGTTAGGGTTAGGGTTAGGGTTAGGGTTAGGGTTAGGGTTAGGGTTAGGGTTAGGGTTAGGGTTAGGGTTAGGGTTAGGGTTAGGGTTAGGGTTAGGGTTAGGGTTAGGGTTAGGGTTAGGGTTAGGGTTAGGGTTAGGGTTAGGGTTAGGGTTAGGGTTAGGGTTAGGGTTAGGGTTAGGGTTAGGGTTAGGGTTAGGGTTAGGGTTAGGGTTAGGGTTAGGGTTAGGGTTAGGGTTAGGGTTAGGGTTAGGGTTAGGGTTAGGGTTAGGGTTAGGGTTAGGGTTAGGGTTAGGGTTAGGGTTAGGGTTAGGGTTAGGGTTAGGGTTAGGGTTAGGGTTAGGGTTAGGGTTAGGGTTAGGGTTAGGGTTAGGGTTAGGGTTAGGGTTAGGGTTAGGGTTAGGGTTAGGGTTAGGGTTAGGGTTAGGGTTAGGGTTAGGGTTAGGGTTAGGGTTAGGGTTAGGGTTAGGGTTAGGGTTAGGGTTAGGGTTAGGGTTAGGGTTAGGGTTAGGGTTAGGGTTAGGGTTAGGGTTAGGGTTAGGGTTAGGGTTAGGGTTAGGGTTAGGGTTAGGGTTAGGGTTAGGGTTAGGGTTAGGGTTAGGGTTAGGGTTAGGGTTAGGGTTAGGGTTAGGGTTAGGGTTAGGGTTAGGGTTAGGGTTAGGGTTAGGGTTAGGGTTAGGGTTAGGGTTAGGGTTAGGGTTAGGGTTAGGGTTAGGGTTAGGGTTAGGGTTAGGGTTAGGGTTAGGGTTAGGGTTAGGGTTAGGGTTAGGGTTAGGGTTAGGGTTAGGGTTAGGGTTAGGGTTAGGGTTAGGGTTAGGGTTAGGGTTAGGGTTAGGGTTAGGGTTAGGGTTAGGGTTAGGGTTAGGGTTAGGGTTAGGGTTAGGGTTAGGGTTAGGGTTAGGGTTAGGGTTAGGGTTAGGGTTAGGGTTAGGGTTAGGGTTAGGGTTAGGGTTAGGGTTAGGGTTAGGGTTAGGGTTAGGGTTAGGGTTAGGGTTAGGGTTAGGGTTAGGGTTAGGGTTAGGGTTAGGGTTAGGGTTAGGGTTAGGGTTAGGGTTAGGGTTAGGGTTAGGGTTAGGGTTAGGGTTAGGGTTAGGGTTAGGGTTAGGGTTAGGGTTAGGGTTAGGGTTAGGGTTAGGGTTAGGGTTAGGGTTAGGGTTAGGGTTAGGGTTAGGGTTAGGGTTAGGGTTAGGGTTAGGGTTAGGGTTAGGGTTAGGGTTAGGGTTAGGGTTAGGGTTAGGGTTAGGGTTAGGGTTAGGGTTAGGGTTAGGGTTAGGGTTAGGGTTAGGGTTAGGGTTAGGGTTAGGGTTAGGGTTAGGGTTAGGGTTAGGGTTAGGGTTAGGGTTAGGGTTAGGGTTAGGGTTAGGGTTAGGGTTAGGGTTAGGGTTAGGGTTAGGGTTAGGGTTAGGGTTAGGGTTAGGGTTAGGGTTAGGGTTAGGGTTAGGGTTAGGGTTAGGGTTAGGGTTAGGGTTAGGGTTAGGGTTAGGGTTAGGGTTAGGGTTAGGGTTAGGGTTAGGGTTAGGGTTAGGGTTAGGGTTAGGGTTAGGGTTAGGGTTAGGGTTAGGGTTAGGGTTAGGGTTAGGGTTAGGGTTAGGGTTAGGGTTAGGGTTAGGGTTAGGGTTAGGGTTAGGGTTAGGGTTAGGGTTAGGGTTAGGGTTAGGGTTAGGGTTAGGGTTAGGGTTAGGGTTAGGGTTAGGGTTAGGGTTAGGGTTAGGGTTAGGGTTAGGGTTAGGGTTAGGGTTAGGGTTAGGGTTAGGGTTAGGGTTAGGGTTAGGGTTAGGGTTAGGGTTAGGGTTAGGGTTAGGGTTAGGGTTAGGGTTAGGGTTAGGGTTAGGGTTAGGGTTAGGGTTAGGGTTAGGGTTAGGGTTAGGGTTAGGGTTAGGGTTAGGGTTAGGGTTAGGGTTAGGGTTAGGGTTAGGGTTAGGGTTAGGGTTAGGGTTAGGGTTAGGGTTAGGGTTAGGGTTAGGGTTAGGGTTAGGGTTAGGGTTAGGGTTAGGGTTAGGGTTAGGGTTAGGGTTAGGGTTAGGGTTAGGGTTAGGGTTAGGGTTAGGGTTAGGGTTAGGGTTAGGGTTAGGGTTAGGGTTAGGGTTAGGGTTAGGGTTAGGGTTAGGGTTAGGGTTAGGGTTAGGGTTAGGGTTAGGGTTAGGGTTAGGGTTAGGGTTAGGGTTAGGGTTAGGGTTAGGGTTAGGGTTAGGGTTAGGGTTAGGGTTAGGGTTAGGGTTAGGGTTAGGGTTAGGGTTAGGGTTAGGGTTAGGGTTAGGGTTAGGGTTAGGGTTAGGGTTAGGGTTAGGGTTAGGGTTAGGGTTAGGGTTAGGGTTAGGGTTAGGGTTAGGGTTAGGGTTAGGGTTAGGGTTAGGGTTAGGGTTAGGGTTAGGGTTAGGGTTAGGGTTAGGGTTAGGGTTAGGGTTAGGGTTAGGGTTAGGGTTAGGGTTAGGGTTAGGGTTAGGGTTAGGGTTAGGGTTAGGGTTAGGGTTAGGGTTAGGGTTAGGGTTAGGGTTAGGGTTAGGGTTAGGGTTAGGGTTAGGGTTAGGGTTAGGGTTAGGGTTAGGGTTAGGGTTAG
>NW_028283495.1:12500-15000 GCF_059441005.1 Hippichthys cyanospilos
CGAAAGGCCGCGGCGAGCGGCAGAGCCGCCCGCTTCTCCGGTCCGTGTTCGTGTTTAATATTCGGCCCGCCCGCTCGGAGCGAGGCCGGGAAGAGCGGCAAAGCCGCCCGCTTCTCCAGTCCGTGTTCGTGTTTCATTAGCGGCCCCCCCCCACCCGGAGCGAGGCCGCGGCGAGCGGCAACGCCGCCCGCTTCTCCAGTCCGTGTTCGTGTTTCATAAGCGGCCCCCCCCCTTCCGGAGCGAGGCCGCGGCGAGCGGCAAAGCCGCCCGCTTCTCCAGTCCGTGTTCGTGTTTCACATTGCCGGGGAGCCAGGCACTCATTTGTGACAAAAGTGGCACTCTGTCATATTTTCAGAAAAGTGGGACTTTGCCATATTTTCGAAAAAGTGGGACTTTGTCATATTTTCGAAAAGTGGGACTTTGTCATATTTTCGAAAAAGTGGGACTTTGTCATATTTTCGGCTCCAAAAGCTCTTAAAATGCTGTTCCCTATATATGTGCCGATAGTGTTTTGGAGATCTGGGTCAAACCTCCGCATCTTTTTGGTTTGAGGGTAGAGGTGGGGGGTCAACGCAAAAGATGCGGGCACTTAGTCATTTTTTCGGTTGGGCGACCAGGGGCGCTGTTGGCACTTTGTCATTTTTTCGGCTGGGCGACCAGGGGCGCCGTTTGCACTTAGTCATTTTTAAGGCTGGGCGACCAGGGGCGTTGAGTGTTTGGGCGACCAGGGGCGCCGTTGGCACTTAGTCATTTTTTCGGCTGGGCGACCAGGGGCGTTGAGTGTTTGGGCGACCAGGGGCGCTGTTTGCACTTAGTCATTTTTTCGGCTGGGCGACCAGGGGCGTTTGTTTGCTGGGCGACCAGGGGCATTTTTGACACTTTGCCGTTTTTATGGATGGGCGACCAGGGGCGTTTGTTTGCTGGGCGACCAGGGGCATTTTTGACACTTTGCCGTTTTTATGGATGGGCGACCAGGGGCGTTTGTTTGCTGGGCGACCAGGGGCATTTTTGACACTTTGCCGTTTTTATGGATGGGCGACCAGGGGCGTTTGTTTGCTGGGCGACCAGGGGCATTTTTGACACTTTGCCGTTTTTATGGATGGGCGACCAGGGGCGTTTGTTTGCTGGGCGACCAGGGGCATTTTTGACACTTTGCCGTTTTTATGGATGGGCGACCAGGGGCGTTTGTTTGCTGGGCGACCAGGGGCATTTTTGACACTTTGCCGTTTTTATGGATGGGCGACCAGGGGCGTTTGTTTGCTGGGCGACCAGGGGCATTTTTGACACTTTGCCGTTTTTATGGATGGGCGACCAGGGGCGTTTGTTTGCTGGGCGACCAGGGGCATTTTTGACACTTTGCCGTTTTTATGGATGGGCGACCAGGGGCGGCTAGTGGCTGGGCGACCAGGGGCATTTTTGACACTTTGCCGTTTTTGTGGATGGGCGACCAGGGGCGCCGTGTGGCTGGGCGACCAGGGGCATTTTTGACACTTTGCCGTTTTTATGAATGGGCGACCAGGGGCGTTTATTGGCTGGGCGACCAGGGGCATTTTTGACACTTTGCCGTTTTTATGGATGGGCGACCAGGGGCGGCTAGTGGCTGGGCGACCAGGGGCATTTTTGACACTTTGCCGTTTTTGTGGATGGGCGACCAGGGGCGCCGTGTGGCTGGGCGACCAGGGGCATTTTTGACACTTTGCCGTTTTTATGAATGGGCGACCAGGGGCGTTTATTGGCTGGGCGACCAGGGGCATTTTTGACACTTTGCCGTTTTTGTGGATGGGCGACCAGGGGCGCCGTGTGGCTGGGCGACCAGGGGCGTTTGTGGGACCGGGCTGACACCGGGACTTTGCCTTTAATTCGGCCGCTCCAGGGAACCAGGAACGCCGGCCTCTGCTCAGCACAAGTCGGCCTGAAGTGGGACTTTGTCATATTTTAATCCTGGGCGACCAGGGGCGTTTGAGGGACCGGGCAGACACCGGGACATTGCCTGTTATTTGGCCGCTCCAGGGAACCAGGCAGGTCGGCCTCTGTTCAGCACAATTCGGCCTGAAGTGTGACTTTGTCATATTTTAAGGCTGGGCGACCAGGGGCGCTGTTGGCACTTTGTCATTTTTTGGGCTGGGCGACCAGGGGCGCTGTTGGCACTTAGTCATTTTTTCGGATGGGCGACCAGGGGCGTTGAGTGTTTGGGCGACCAGGGGCGTCTGTGGGACTTTGTCATTTTTTCGGCTGGGCGACCAGGGGCGTTTAGTGTTTGGGCGACCAGGGGCGTTTGTGGGACTTTGTCATTTTTTGGGCTGGGCGACCAGGGGCGTTTGACACCGGCACTTTGCCTAATATTTGGCCGCTCCGGGGAACCAGGCAGGTCGGCCTCATTCCTGCACTTCTGCCCCTGAGTTGGGCGACCAGGGGCGTTTGGGGAACCGGGCGGACAGCGGCACTTTGCCTAATATTTGGCCGCTCCAGGGAACCAGGCAGGTCGGCCTCATTTCAGCAC
>NW_028283496.1:0-7500 GCF_059441005.1 Hippichthys cyanospilos
CCGGTTCTCGGGCCGGCCGGGAAAACGACAAAGTCCAACTTCAGGCTGGGAAGTGGCAAAATGAGGCCGAGGTGCCTGGTTCCCTGGAGCGGCCAAATATCAGGCAAAGTGCCGGTGTCCGCCCGGTTCCCCAAACGCCCCTGGTCGCCCAACTCAGGGGAGAAGTGCTGAAGTCAGGCCGACCTGCCTGGTTCCCTGGAGCGGCCAAATATTAGGCAAAGTGCCGCTGTCCGCCCGGTTCTCGGGCCGGCTGTAAAAACGACTAAGTCCAACTTCAGGCTGGGAAGTGGCAAACTGAGGCCGAGTGTCCTGGTTCCCAAAATCGGCCAAATATTAGGCAAAGTGCCGCTGTCCGCCCGGTTCCCCAAACGCCCCTGGTCGCCCAACTCAGGGGCAGAAGTGCTGAAATGAGGCCGAGTTGCCTGGTTCCCTAAAGCGGCCAAAAAAAGAGCAAAGTGCCGGTGTCCGCCCGGTTCCCCAAACGCCCCTGGTCGCCCAACTCAGGGGAGAAGTGCTGAAATGAGGCCGAGTTGCCTGGTTCCCTAAAGCGGCCAAAAAAAGAGCAAAGTGCCGGTGTCCGCCCGGTTCCCCAAACGCCCCTGGTCGCCCAACTCAGGGGAGAAGTGCTGAAGTCAGGCCGAGTGTCCTGGTTCCCTGGAGCGGCCAAATATTAGGCAAAAAGCCGGTGTCCGCCCGGTTCCCCAAACGCCCCTGGTCGCCCAACTCAGGGGCAGAAGTGCTGAAATGAGGCCGAGTTGCCTGGTTCCCTAAAGCGGCCAAAAAAAGAGCAAAGTGCCGGTGTCCGCCCGGTTCCCCAAACGCCCCTGGTCGCCCAACTCAGGGGAGAAGTGCTGAAATGAGGCCGAGTTGCCTGGTTCCCTAAAGCGGCCAAATATTAGGCAAAGTGCCGGTGTCCGCCCGGTTCCCCAAACGCCCCTGGTCGCCCAACTCAGGGGCAGAAGTGCTGAAGTGAGGCCGACCTGCCTGGTTCCCAAAATCGGCCAAATATTAGGCAAAGTGCCGGTGTCCGCCCGGTTCCCCAAACGCCCCTGGTCGCCCAACTCAGGGGAGAAGTGCTGAAGTCAGGCCGACTTGCCTGGTTCCCTGGAGCGGCCAAATATTAGGCAAAGTGCCGCTGTCCGCCCGGTTCCCCAAACGCCCCTGGTCGCCCAACTCAGGGGAGAAGTGCTGAAATGAGGCCGAGTTGCCTGGTTCCCTGGAGCGGCCAAATATTAGGCAAAAAGCCGGTGTCCGCCCGGTTCCCCAAACGCCCCTGGTCGCCCAACTCAGGGGAGAAGTGCTGAAGTCAGGCCGAGTTGCCTGGTTCCCTGGAGCGGCCAAATATTAGGCAAAGTGCCGCTGTCCGCCCGGTTCTCGGGCCGGCTGTAAAAACGACTAAGTCCAACTTCAGGCTGGGAAGTGGCAAACTGAGGCCGAGTGTCCTGGTTCCCAAAATCGGCCAAATATTAGGCAAAGTGCCGGTGTCCGCCCGGTTCCCCAAACGCCCCTGGTCGCCCAACTCAGGGGCAGAAGTGCTGAAATGAGGCCGAGTTGCCTGGTTCCCAAAATCGGCCAAATATTAGGCAAAGTGCCGGTGTCCGCCCGGTTCCCCAAACGCCCCTGGTCGCCCAACTCAGGGGCAGAAGTGCTGAAATGAGGCCGAGTTGCCTGGTTCCCTAAAGCGGCCAAAAAAAGAGCAAAGTGCCGGTGTCCGCCCGGTTCCCCAAACGCCCCTGGTCGCCCAACTCAGGGGCAGAAGTGCTGAAATGAGGCCGAGTTGCCTGGTTCCCTAAAGCGGCCAAAAAAAGAGCAAAGTGCCGGTGTCCGCCCGGTTCCCCAAACGCCCCTGGTCGCCCAACTCAGGGGAGAAGTGCTGAAATGAGGCCGAGTGTCCTGGTTCCCAAAATCGGCCAAATATTAGGCAAAGTGCCGGTGTCCGCCCGGTTCCCCAAACGCCCCTGGTCGCCCAACTCAGGGGAGAAGTGCTGAAATGAGGCCGAGTTGCCTGGTTCCCTAAAGCGGCCAAATATTAGGCAAAGTGCCGGTGTCCGCCCGGTTCCCCAAACGCCCCTGGTCGCCCAACTCAGGGGCAGAAGTGCTGAAATGAGGCCGAGTTGCCTGGTTCCCAAAATCGGCCAAATATTAGGCAAAGTGCCGGTGTCCGCCCGGTTCCCCAAACGCCCCTGGTCGCCCAACTCAGGGGCAGAAGTGCTGAAATGAGGCCGAGTTGCCTGGTTCCCAAAATCGGCCAAATATTAGGCAAAGTGCCGGTGTCCGCCCGGTTCCCCAAACGCCCCTGGTCGCCCAACTCAGGGGCAGAAGTGCTGAAATGAGGCCGAGTTGCCTGGTTCCCTAAAGCGGCCAAAAAAAGAGCAAAGTGCCGCTGTCCGCCCGGTTCCCCAAACGCCCCTGGTCGCCCAACTCAGGGGCAGAAGTGCAGGAATGAGGCCGACCTGCCTGGTTCCCTGGAGCGGCTAAAAATTAGGCAAAGTGCCGGTGTCAAACGCCCCTGGTCGCCCAGCCCAAAAAATGACAAAGTCCCACAAACGCCCCTGGTCGCCCAAACACTAAACGCCCCTGGTCGCCCAGCCGAAAAAATGACTAAGTGCCAACAGCGCCCCTGGTCGCCCAAACACTCAACGCCCCTGGTCGCCCAGCCGAAAAAATGACTAAGTGCCAACGGCGCCCCTGGTCGCCCAGCCGAAAAAATGACTAAGTGCCAACAGCGCCCCTGGTCGCCCAAACACTCAACGCCCCTGGTCGCCCAGCCGAAAAAATGACTAAGTGCCAACAGCGCCCCTGGTCGCCCAGCCTTAAAAATGACTAAGTGCTAACAGCGCCCCTGGTCGCCCAGCCTTAAAAAATGACAAAGTCACACTTCAGGCCGAATTGTGCTGAAGTGAGGCCGACCTGCCTGGTTCCCTGGAGCGGCCAAATATTAGGCAAAGTGCCGCTGTCCGCCCGGTTCCTCAAACGCCCCTGGTCGCCCAACTCAGGGGCAGAAGTGCTGAAGTCAGGCCGAGTCGCCTGGTTCCCTGGAGCGGCCAAATATTAGGCAAAGTGCCGCTGTCCGCCCGGTTCCCCAAACGCCCCTGGTCGCCCAACTCAGGGGCAGAAGTGCTGAAATGAGGCCGAGTTGCCTGGTTCCCTAAAGCGGCCAAAAAAAGAGCAAAGTGCCGGTGTCCGCCCGGTTCCCCAAACGCCCCTGGTCGCCCAACTCAGGGGAGAAGTGCTGAAATGAGGCCGAGTTGCCTGGTTCCCTAAAGCGGCCAAATATTAGGCAAAGTGCCGGTGTCCGCCCGGTTCCCCAAACGCCCCTGGTCGCCCAACTCAGGGGAGAAGTGCTGAAGTCAGGCCGAGTTGCCTGGTTCCCTGGAGCGGCCAAATATTAGGCAAAGTGCCGCTGTCCGCCCGGTTCTCGGGCCGGCTGTAAAAACGACTAAGTCCAACTTCAGGCTGGGAAGTGGCAAACTGAGGCCGAGTGTCCTGGTTCCCAAAATCGGCCAAATATTAGGCAAAGTGCCGGTGTCCGCCCGGTTCCCCAAACGCCCCTGGTCGCCCAACTCAGGGGCAGAAGTGCTGAAATGAGGCCGAGTTGCCTGGTTCCCTAAAGCGGCCAAAAAAAGAGCAAAGTGCCGGTGTCCGCCCGGTTCCCCAAACGCCCCTGGTCGCCCAACTCAGGGGAGAAGTGCTGAAATGAGGCCGAGTTGCCTGGTTCCCTAAAGCGGCCAAATATTAGGCAAAGTGCCGCTGTCCGCCCGGTTCCCCAAACGCCCCTGGTCGCCCAACTCAGGGCAGAAGTGCTGAAGTCAGGCCGAGTGTCCTGGTTCCCTGGAGCGGCCAAATATTAGGCAAAAAGCCGCTGTCCGCCCGGTTCCCCAAACGCCCCTGGTCGCCCAACTCAGGGGCAGAAGTGCAGGAATGAGGCCGACCTGCCTGGTTCCCTGGAGCGGCTAAAAATTAGGCAAAGTGCCGGTGTCAAACGCCCCTGGTCGCCCAGCCCAAAAAATGACAAAGTCCCACAAACGCCCCTGGTCGCCCAAACACTAAACGCCCCTGGTCGCCCAGCCGAAAAAATGACTAAGTGCCAACAGCGCCCCTGGTCGCCCAAACACTCAACGCCCCTGGTCGCCCAGCCGAAAAAATGACAAAGTGCCAACGGCGCCCCTGGTCGCCCAGCCGAAAAAATGACTAAGTGCCAACAGCGCCCCTGGTCGCCCAAACACTCAACGCCCCTGGTCGCCCAGCCGAAAAAAATGACTAAGTGCCAACAGCGCCCCTGGTCGCCCAGCCTTAAAAATGACTAAGTGCTAACAGCGCCCCTGGTCGCCCAGCCTTAAAAAATGACAAAGTCACACTTCAGGCCGAATTGTGCTGAAGTGAGGCCGACCTGCCTGGTTCCCTGGAGCGGCCAAATATTAGGCAAAGTGCCGCTGTCCGCCCGGTTCCTCAAACGCCCCTGGTCGCCCAACTCAGGGGCAGAAGTGCTGAAGTCAGGCCGACCTGCCTGGTTCCCTGGAGCGGCCAAATATTAGGCAAAGTGCCGGTGTCCGCCCGGTTCCCCAAACGCCCCTGGTCGCCCAACTCAGGGGCAGAAGTGCTGAAGTGAGGCCGACCTGCCTGGTTCCCAAAATCGGCCAAATATTAGGCAAAGTGCCGGTGTCCGCCCGGTTCCCCAAACGCCCCTGGTCGCCCAACTCAGGGGCAGAAGTGCTGAAGTCAGGCCGACCTGCCTGGTTCCCTGGAGCGGCCAAATAACAGGCAAAGTGCCGGTGTCCGCCCGGTTCCCCAAACGCCCCTGGTCGCCCAACTGACCGGCAGAAGTGCTGAAATGAGGCCGACCTGCCTGGTTCCCCGGAGCGGCCAAATATTAGGCAAAGTGCCGCTGTCCGCCCGGTTCCCCAAACGCCCCTGGTCGCCCAACTCAGGGGAGAAGTGCTGAAATGAGGCCGACCTGCCTGGTTCCCTGAAACGGCCAAATATTAGGCAAAGTGCCGCTGTCCGCCCGGTTCCTCACACGCCCCTGGTCGCCCAACTTACCGGCAGAAGTGCTGAAGTCAGGCCGACCTGCCTGGTTCCCTGGAGCGGCCAAATATCAGGCAAAGTGCCGCTGTCCGCCCGGTTCCTCAAACGCCCCTGGTCGCCCAACTCAGGGGCAGAAGTGCAGGAATGAGGCCGACCTGCCTGGTTCCCTGGAGCGGCTAAAAATTAGGCAAAGTGCCGGTGTCAAACGCCCCTGGTCGCCCAGCCCAAAAAATGACAAAGTCCCACAAACGCCCCTGGTCGCCCAAACACTAAACGCCCCTGGTCGCCCAGCCGAAAAAATGACAAAGTCCCACAGACGCCCCTGGTCGCCCAAACACTCAACGCCCCTGGTCGCCCATCCGAAAAAATGACTAAGTGCCAACAGCGCCCCTGGTCGCCCAGCCCAAAAAATGACAAAGTGCCAACAGCGCCCCTGGTCGCCCAGCCTTAAAATATGACAAAGTCACACTTCAGGCCGAATTGTGCTGAACAGAGGCCGACCTGCCTGGTTCCCTGGAGCGGCCAAATAACAGGCAATGTCCCGGTGTCTGCCCGGTCCCTCAAACGCCCCTGGTCGCCCAGGATTAAAATATGACAAAGTCACACTTCAGGCCGACTTGTGCTGAGCAGAGGCCGGCGTTCCTGGTTCCCTGGAGCGGCCAAATTAAAGGCAAAGTGCCGGTGTCAGCCCGGTCCCTCAAACGCCCCTGGTCGCCCAGGATTAAAATATGACAAAGTCACACTTCAGGCCGACTTGTGCTGAGCAGAGGCCGGCGTTCCTGGTTCCCTGGAGCGGCCAAATTAAAGGCAAAGTGCCGGTGTCATCCCGGTCCCTCAAACGCCCCTGGTCGCCCAGGATTAAAATATGACAAAGTCACACTTCAGGCCGACTTGTGCTGAGCAGAGGCCGGCGTTCCTGGTTCCCTGGAGCGGCCAAATTAAAGGCAAAGTGCCGGTGTCATCCCGGTCCCTCAAACGCCCCTGGTCGCCCAGGATTAAAATATGACAAAGTCCCACTTCAGGCCGACTTGTGCTGAGCAGAGGCCGGCGTTCCTGGTTCCCTGGAGCGGCCAAATTAAAGGCAAAGTGCCGGTGTCAGCCCGGTCCCTCAAACGCCCCTGGTCGCCCAGGATTAAAATATGACAAAGTCCCACTTCAGGCCGACTTGTGCTGAGCAGAGGCCGGCGTTCCTGGTTCCCTGGAGCGGCCGAATTAAAGGCAAAGTCCCGGTGTCAGCCCGGTCCCACAAACGCCCCTGGTCGCCCAGCCACACGGCGCCCCTGGTCGCCCATCCACAAAAACGGCAAAGTGTCAAAAATGCCCCTGGTCGCCCAGCCAATAAACGCCCCTGGTCGCCCATTCATAAAAACGGCAAAGTGTCAAAAATGCCCCTGGTCGCCCAGCCACACGGCGCCCCTGGTCGCCCATCCACAAAAACGGCAAAGTGTCAAAAATGCCCCTGGTCGCCCAGCCACTAGCCGCCCCTGGTCGCCCATCCATAAAAACGGCAAAGTGTCAAAAATGCCCCTGGTCGCCCAGCCAATAAACGCCCCTGGTCGCCCATCCATAAAAACGGCAGAGTGTCAAAAATGCCCCTGGTCGCCCAGCCACTAGCCGCCCCTGGTCGCCCATCCATAAAAACGGCAAAGTGTCAAAAATGCCCCTGGTCGCCCAGCCACTAGCCGCCCCTGGTCGCCCATCCATAAAAACGGCAAAGTGTCAAAAATGCCCCTGGTCGCCCAGCAAACAAACGCCCCTGGTCGCCCATCCATAAAAACGGCAAAGTGTCAAAAATGCCCCTGGTCGCCCAGCAAACAAACGCCCCTGGTCGCCCATCCATAAAAACGGCAAAGTGTCAAAAATGCCCCTGGTCGCCCAGCAAACAAACGCCCCTGGTCGCCCATCCATAAAAACGGCAAAGTGTCAAAAATGCCCCTGGTCGCCCAGCAAACAAACGCCCCTGGTCGCCCATCCATAAAAACGGCAAAGTGTCAAAAATGCCCCTGGTCGCCCAGCAAACAAACGCCCCTGGTCGCCCATCCATAAAAACGGCAAAGTGTCAAAAATGCCCCTGGTCGCCCAGCAAACAAACGCCCCTGGTCGCCCATCCATAAAAACGGCAAAGTGTCAAAAATGCCCCTGGTCGCCCAGCAAACAAACGCCCCTGGTCGCCCAGCCGAAAAAATGACTAAGTGCAAACAGCGCCCCTGGTCGCCCAAACACTCAACGCCCCTGGTCGCCCAGCCGAAAAAATGACTAAGTGCCAACGGCGCCCCTGGTCGCCCAAACACTCAACGCCCCTGGTCGCCCAGCCTTAAAAATGACTAAGTGCAAACGGCGCCCCTGGTCGCCCAGCCGAAAAAATGACAAAGTGCCAACAGCGCCCCTGGTCGCCCAACCGAAAAAATGACTAAGTGCCCGCATCTTTTGCGTTGACCCCCCACCTCTACCCTCAAACCAAAAAGATGCGGAGGT
>NW_028283496.1:20000-22056 GCF_059441005.1 Hippichthys cyanospilos
GGCAAAATGAGGCCGAGTGTCCTGGTTCCCCAAAACGGCTAAAAATAAGGCAAAGTGCCGGTGACGGCCCGGTTCTCGGGCCGGCCGGGAAAACGACAAAGTCCAACTTCAGGCTGGGAAGTGGCAAAATGAGGCCGAGTGTCCTGGTTCCCCAAAACGGCTAAAAATAAGGCAAAGTGCCGGTGACGGCCCGGTTCTCGGGCCGGCCGGGAAAACGGCAAAGTCCAACTTCAGGCTGGGAAGTGGCAAACTGAGGCCGAGTGTCCTGGTTCCCAAAATCGGCCAAATATTAGGCAAAGTGCCGCTGTCCGCCCGGTTCTCGGGCCGGCTGTAAAAACGACTAAGTCCAACTTCAGGCTGGGAAGTGGCAAACTGAGGCCGAGTGTCCTGGTTCCCAAAATCGGCCAAATATTAGGCAAAGTGCCGCTGTCCGCCCGGTTCTCGGGCCGGCTGTAAAAACGACTAAGTCCAACTTCAGGCTGGGAAGTGGCAAAATGAGGCCGAGTTGCCTGGTTCCCCGGAGCGGCCAAATATTAGGCAAAGTGCCGCTGTCCGCCCGGTTCCCCAAACGCCCCTGGTCGCCCAACTCAGGGGAGAAGTGCTGAAATGAGGCCGAGTTGCCTGGTTCCCTAAAGCGGCCAAAAAAAGAGCAAAGTGCCGGTGTCCGCCCGGTTCCCCAAACGCCCCTGGTCGCCCAACTCAGGGGAGAAGTGCTGAAATGAGGCCGACCTGCCTGGTTCCCTGGAGCGGCCAAATATTAGGCAAAAAGCCGGTGTCCGCCCGGTTCCCCAAACGCCCCTGGTCGCCCAACTCAGGGGCAGAAGTGCTGAAGTGAGGCCGACCTGCCTGGTTCCCAAAATCGGCCAAATATTAGGCAAAGTGCCGGTGTCCGCCCGGTTCCCCAAACGCCCCTGGTCGCCCAACTCAGGGGCAGAAGTGCTGAAGTCAGGCCGAGTCGCCTGGTTCCCTGGAGCGGCCAAATATTAGGCAAAGTGCCGGTGTCCGCCCGGTTCCCCAAACGCCCCTGGTCGCCCAACTCAGGGGAGAAGTGCTGAAATGAGGCCGAGTTGCCTGGTTCCCAAAATCGGCCAAATATTAGGCAAAGTGCCGGTGTCCGCCCGGTTCCCCAAACGCCCCTGGTCGCCCAACTCAGGGGAGAAGTGCTGAAATGAGGCCGAGTTGCCTGGTTCCCAAAATCGGCCAAATATTAGGCAAAGTGCCGGTGTCCGCCCGGTTCCCCAAACGCCCCTGGTCGCCCAACTCAGGGGCAGAAGTGCTGAAATGAGGCCGAGTTGCCTGGTTCCCTAAAGCGGCCAAATATTAGGCAAAGTGCCGGTGTCCGCCCGGTTCCCCAAACGCCCCTGGTCGCCCAACTCAGGGGAGAAGTGCTGAAATGAGGCCGAGTTGCCTGGTTCCCTAAAGCGGCCAAATATTAGGCAAAGTGCCGGTGTCCGCCCGGTTCCCCAAACGCCCCTGGTCGCCCAACTCAGGGGCAGGAGTGCAGGAATGAGGCCGACCTGCCTGGTTCCCCGGAGCGGCCAAATATTAGGCAAAGTGCCGGTGACGGCCCGGTTCTCGGGCCGGCCGGGAAAACGACAAAGTCCAACTTCAGGCTGGGAAGTGGCAAAATGAGGCCGAGTGTCCTGGTTCCCCAAAACGGCAAAAAATAAGGCAAAGTGCCGGTGACGGCCCGGTTCTCGGGCCGGCCGGGAAAACGACAAAGTCCAACTTCAGGCTGGGAAGTGGCAAAATGAGGCCGAGTGTCCTGGTTCCCCAAAACGGCTAAAAATAAGGCAAAGTGCCGGTGACGGCCCGGTTCTCGGGCCGGCCGGGAAAACGACAAAGTCCAACTTCAGGCTGGGAAGTGGCAAAATGAGGCCGAGTGTCCTGGTTCCCAAAATCGGCCAAATATTAGGCAAAGTGCCGGTGACGGCCCGGTTCTCGGGCCGGCCGGGAAAACGACAAAGTCCAACTTCAGGCTGGGAAGTGGCAAAATGAGGCCGAGTGTCCTGGTTCCCCAAAACGGCTAAAAATAAGGCAAAGTGCCGGTGACGGC
>NW_028283497.1:10000-15000 GCF_059441005.1 Hippichthys cyanospilos
CGGCGAGCGGCAAAGCCGCCCGCTTCTCCAGTCCGTGTTCGTGTTTCACATTGCCGGGGAGCCAGGCACTCATTTGTGATAAAAGTGGCACTCTGTCATATTTTCAGAAAAGTGGGACTTTGCCATATTTTCGAAAAAGTGGGACTTTGTCATATTTTCGAAAAGTGGGACTTTGTCATATTTTCGAAAAAGTGGGACTTTGTCATATTTTCGGCTCCAAAAGCTCTTAAAATGCTGTTCCCTATATATGTGCCGATAGTGTTTTGGAGATCTGGGTCAAACCTCCGCATCTTTTTGGTTTGAGGGTAGAGGTGGGGGGTCAACGCAAAAGATGCGGGCACTTAGTCATTTTTTCGGTTGGGCGACCAGGGGCGCTGTTGGCACTTTGTCATTTTTTCGGCTGGGCGACCAGGGGCGCCGTTTGCACTTAGTCATTTTTAAGGCTGGGCGACCAGGGGCGTTGAGTGTTTGGGCGACCAGGGGCGCCGTTGGCACTTAGTCATTTTTTCGGCTGGGCGACCAGGGGCGTTGAGTGTTTGGGCGACCAGGGGCGCTGTTTGCACTTAGTCATTTTTTCGGCTGGGCGACCAGGGGCGTTTGTTTGCTGGGCGACCAGGGGCATTTTTGACACTTTGCCGTTTTTATGGATGGGCGACCAGGGGCGTTTGTTTGCTGGGCGACCAGGGGCATTTTTGACACTTTGCCGTTTTTATGGATGGGCGACCAGGGGCGTTTGTTTGCTGGGCGACCAGGGGCATTTTTGACACTTTGCCGTTTTTATGGATGGGCGACCAGGGGCGTTTGTTTGCTGGGCGACCAGGGGCATTTTTGACACTTTGCCGTTTTTATGGATGGGCGACCAGGGGCGTTTGTTTGCTGGGCGACCAGGGGCATTTTTGACACTTTGCCGTTTTTATGGATGGGCGACCAGGGGCGTTTGTTTGCTGGGCGACCAGGGGCATTTTTGACACTTTGCCGTTTTTATGGATGGGCGACCAGGGGCGTTTGTTTGCTGGGCGACCAGGGGCATTTTTGACACTTTGCCGTTTTTATGGATGGGCGACCAGGGGCGTTTGTTTGCTGGGCGACCAGGGGCATTTTTGACACTTTGCCGTTTTTATGGATGGGCGACCAGGGGCGGCTAGTGGCTGGGCGACCAGGGGCATTTTTGACACTTTGCCGTTTTTATGAATGGGCGACCAGGGGCGTTTATTGGCTGGGCGACCAGGGGCATTTTTGACACTTTGCCGTTTTTGTGGATGGGCGACCAGGGGCGCCGTGTGGCTGGGCGACCAGGGGCGTTTGTGGGACCGGGCTGACACCGGGACTTTGCCTTTAATTCGGCCGCTCCAGGGAACCAGGAACGCCGGCCTCTGCTCAGCACAAGTCGGCCTGAAGTGGGACTTTGTCATATTTTAATCCTGGGCGACCAGGGGCGTTTGAGGGACCGGGATGACACCGGCACTTTGCCTTTAATTTGGCCGCTCCAGGGAACCAGGAACGCCGGCCTCTGCTCAGCACAAGTCGGCCTGAAGTGGGACTTTGTCATATTTTAATCCTGGGCGACCAGGGGCGTTTGAGGGACCGGGCTGACACCGGCACTTTGCCTTTAATTTGGCCGCTCCAGGGAACCAGGAGCGCCGGCCTCTGCTCAGCACAAGTCGGCCTGAAGTGTGACTTTGTCATATTTTAATCCTGGGCGACCAGGGGCGTTTGAGGGACCGGGATGACACCGGGACATTGCCTTTAATTTGGCCGCTCCAGGGAACCAGGAGCGCCGGCCTCTGCTCAGCACAAGTCGGCCTGAAGTGTGACTTTGTCATATTTTAATCCTGGGCGACCAGGGGCGTTTGAGGGACCGGGATGACACCGGGACATTGCCTTTAATTTGGCCGCTCCAGGGAACCAGGAGCGCCGGCCTCTGCTCAGCACAAGTCGGCCTGAAGTGTGACTTTGTCATATTTTAATCCTGGGCGACCAGGGGCGTTTGAGGGACCGGGATGACACCGGGACATTGCCTTTAATTTGGCCGCTCCAGGGAACCAGGAGCGCCGGCCTCTGCTCAGCACAAGTCGGCCTGAAGTGTGACTTTGTCATTTTTTAATCCTGGGCGACCAGGGGCGCCGTTGGCACTTAGTCATTTTTTCGGCTGGGCGACCAGGGGCGTTTAGTGTTTGGGCGACCAGGGGCGCTGTTGGCACTTAGTCATTTTTTCGGCTGGGCGACCAGGGGCGCCGTTGGCACTTAGTCATTTTTTCGGCTGGGCGACCAGGGGCGTTTAGTGTTTGGGCGACCAGGGGCGCTGTTGGCACTTAGTCATTTTTTCGGCTGGGCGACCAGGGGCGTTTGTGGGACTTTGTCATTTTTTGGGCTGGGCGACCAGGGGCGTTTGTGGGACTTTGTCATTTTTTGGGCTGGGCGACCAGGGGCGTTTGACACCGGCACTTTGCCTAATTTTTAGCCGCTCCAGGGAACCAGGCAGGTCGGCCTCATTCCTGCACTTCTGCCCCTGAGTTGGGCGACCAGGGGCGTTTGGGGAACCGGGCGGACACCGGCACTTTGCTCTTTTTTTGCCCGCTTTGGGGAACCAGGCAACTCGGCCTCATTTCAGCACTTCTGCCCCTGAGTTGGGCGACCAGGGGCGTTTGGGGAACCGGGCGGACACCGGCACTTTGCCTAATATTTGGCCGATTTTGGGAACCAGGACACTCGGCCTCATTTCAGCACTTCTCCCCTGAGTTGGGCGACCAGGGGCGTTTGGGGAACCGGGCGGACAGCGGCACTTTGCCTAATATTTGGCCGCTCCAGGGAACCAGGCAGGTCGGCCTCATTTCAGCACTTCTGCCGGTCAGTTGGGCGACCAGGGGCGTTTAAGGAACCGGGCGGACACCGGCACTTTGCCTAATATTTGGCCGCTCCAGGGAACCAGGCAGGTCGGCCTGACTTCAGCACTTCTGCCGGTAAGTTGGGCGACCAGGGGCGTGTGAGGAACCGGGCGGACAGCGGCACTTTGCCTAATATTTGGCCGTTTCAGGGAACCAGGCAACTCGGCCTGACTTCAGCACTTCTCCCCTGAGTTGGGCGACCAGGGGCGTTTGGGGAACCGGGCGGACAGCGGCACTTTGCCTAATATTTGGCCGCTCCGGGGAACCAGGCAGGTCGGCCTCATTTCAGCACTTCTGCCGGTCAGTTGGGCGACCAGGGGCGTTTGGGGAACCGGGCGGACAGCGGCACTTTGCCTGATATTTGGCCGCTCCAGGGAACCAGGCAGGTCGGCCTGACTTCAGCACTTCTGCCGGTAAGTTGGGCGACCAGGGGCGTGTGAGGAACCGGGCGGACAGCGGCACTTTGCCTAATATTTGGCCGTTTCAGGGAACCAGGCAACTCGGCCTGACTTCAGCACTTCTCCCCTGAGTTGGGCGACCAGGGGCGTTTGGGGAACCGGGCGGACAGCGGCACTTTGCCTAATATTTGGCCGCTCCGGGGAACCAGGCAGGTCGGCCTCATTTCAGCACTTCTGCCGGTCAGTTGGGCGACCAGGGGCGTTTGGGGAACCGGGCGGACAGCGGCACTTTGCCTAATATTTGGCCGCTCCAGGGAACCAGGCAGGTCGGCCTCATTTCAGCACTTCTGCCGGTCAGTTGGGCGACCAGGGGCGTTTAAGGAACCGGGCGGACACCGGCACTTTGCCTAATATTTGGCCGCTCCAGGGAACCAGGCAACTCGGCCTCATTTCAGCACTTCTGCCCCTGAGTTGGGCGACCAGGGGCGTTTGGGGAACCGGGCGGACACCGGCACTTTGCCTAATATTTGGCCGATTTTGGGAACCAGGCAACTCGGCCTCATTTCAGCACTTCTCCCCTGAGTTGGGCGACCAGGGGCGTTTGGGGAACCGGGCGGACACCGGCACTTTGCTCTTTTTTTGGCCGCTTTAGGGAACCAGGCAACTCGGCCTCATTTCAGCACTTCTGCCCCTGAGTTGGGCGACCAGGGGCGTTTGGGGAACCGGGCGGACACCGGCACTTTGCCTAATATTTGGCCGCTTTAGGGAACCAGGCAACTCGGCCTCATTTCAGCACTTCTCCCCTGAGTTGGGCGACCAGGGGCGTTTGGGGAACCGGGCGGACACCGGCACTTTGCTCTTTTTTTGGCCGCTTTAGGGAACCAGGCAACTCGGCCTCATTTCAGCACTTCTGCCCCTGAGTTGGGCGACCAGGGGCGTTTGGGGAACCGGGCGGACACCGGCACTTTGCCTAATATTTGGCCGATTTTGGGAACCAGGCAACTCGGCCTCATTTCAGCACTTCTCCCCTGAGTTGGGCGACCAGGGGCGTTTGGGGAACCGGGCGGACACCGGCACTTTGCTCTTTTTTTGGCCGCTTTAGGGAACCAGGCAACTCGGCCTCATTTCAGCACTTCTGCCCCTGAGTTGGGCGACCAGGGGCGTTTGGGGAACCGGGCGGACACCGGCACTTTGCCTAATATTTGGCCGATTTTGGGAACCAGGCAACTCGGCCTCATTTCAGCACTTCTCCCCTGAGTTGGGCGACCAGGGGCGTTTGGGGAACCGGGCGGACACCGGCACTTTGCTCTTTTTTTGGCCGCTTTAGGGAACCAGGCAACTCGGCCTCATTTCAGCACTTCTGCCCCTGAGTTGGGCGACCAGGGGCGTTTGGGGAACCGGGCGGACACCGGCACTTTGCCTAATATTTGGCCGCTTTAGGGAACCAGGCAACTCGGCCTCATTTCAGCACTTCTCCCCTGAGTTGGGCGACCAGGGGCGTTTGGGGAACCGGGCGGACACCGGCACTTTGCTCTTTTTTTGGCCGCTTTAGGGAACCAGGCAACTCGGCCTCATTTCAGCACTTCTGCCCCTGAGTTGGGCGACCAGGGGCGTTTGGGGAACCGGGCGGACACCGGCACTTTGCCTAATATTTGGCCGATTTTGGGAACCAGGCAACTCGGCCTCATTTCAGCACTTCTCCCCTGAGTTGGGCGAC
>NW_028283498.1:0-10000 GCF_059441005.1 Hippichthys cyanospilos
CCAACTCAGGGGAGAAGTGCAAAGTGCCGGTGTCCGCCCGGTTCCCCAAACGCCCCTGGTCGCCCAACTCAGGGGAGAAGTGCTGAAATGAGGCCGAGTGTCCTGGTTCCCAAAATCGGCCAAATATTAGGCAAAGTGCCGGTGTCCGCCCGGTTCCCCAAACGCCCCTGGTCGCCCAACTCAGGGGCAGAAGTGCTGAAATGAGGCCGAGTTGCCTGGTTCCCTAAAGCGGCCAAAAAAAGAGCAAAGTGCCGGTGTCCGCCCGGTTCCCCAAACGCCCCTGGTCGCCCAACTCAGGGGAGAAGTGCTGAAATGAGGCCGAGTGTCCTGGTTCCCAAAATCGGCCAAATATTAGGCAAAGTGCCGGTGTCCGCCCGGTTCCCCAAACGCCCCTGGTCGCCCAACTCAGGGGCAGAAGTGCTGAAATGAGGCCGAGTTGCCTGGTTCCCTAAAGCGGCCAAAAAAAGAGCAAAGTGCCGGTGTCCGCCCGGTTCCCCAAACGCCCCTGGTCGCCCAACTCAGGGCAGAAGTGCTGAAGTCAGGCCGAGTGTCCTGGTTCCCTGGAGCGGCCAAATATTAGGCAAAAAGCCGGTGTCCGCCCGGTTCCCCAAACGCCCCTGGTCGCCCAACTCAGGGGAGAAGTGCTGAAGTCAGGCCGAGTTGCCTGGTTCCCTGGAGCGGCCAAATATTAGGCAAAGTGCCGCTGTCCGCCCGGTTCTCGGGCCGGCTGTAAAAACGACTAAGTCCAACTTCAGGCTGGGAAGTGGCAAACTGAGGCCGAGTGTCCTGGTTCCCAAAATCGGCCAAATATTAGGCAAAGTGCCGGTGTCCGCCCGGTTCCCCAAACGCCCCTGGTCGCCCAACTCAGGGGCAGAAGTGCTGAAATGAGGCCGAGTTGCCTGGTTCCCTAAAGCGGCCAAAAAAAGAGCAAAGTGCCGGTGTCCGCCCGGTTCCCCAAACGCCCCTGGTCGCCCAACTCAGGGGAGAAGTGCTGAAATGAGGCCGAGTTGCCTGGTTCCCTAAAGCGGCCAAATATTAGGCAAAGTGCCGGTGTCCGCCCGGTTCCCCAAACGCCCCTGGTCGCCCAACTCAGGGGCAGAAGTGCTGAAATGAGGCCGACCTGCCTGGTTCCCTGGAGCGGCCAAATATTAGGCAAAGTGCCGCTGTCCGCCCGGTTCCCCAAACGCCCCTGGTCGCCCAACTCAGGGCAGAAGTGCTGAAATGAGGCCGAGTGTCCTGGTTCCCTGGAGCGGCCAAATATTAGGCAAAAAGCCGGTGTCCGCCCGGTTCCCCAAACGCCCCTGGTCGCCCAACTCAGGGGCAGAAGTGCTGAAATGAGGCCGAGTTGCCTGGTTCCCTAAAGCGGCCAAAAAAAGAGCAAAGTGCCGGTGTCCGCCCGGTTCCCCAAACGCCCCTGGTCGCCCAACTCAGGGCAGAAGTGCTGAAGTCAGGCCGAGTGTCCTGGTTCCCTGGAGCGGCCAAATATTAGGCAAAAAGCCGGTGTCCGCCCGGTTCCCCAAACGCCCCTGGTCGCCCAACTCAGGGGAGAAGTGCTGAAGTCAGGCCGAGTTGCCTGGTTCCCTGGAGCGGCCAAATATTAGGCAAAGTGCCGCTGTCCGCCCGGTTCTCGGGCCGGCTGTAAAAACGACTAAGTCCAACTTCAGGCTGGGAAGTGGCAAACTGAGGCCGAGTGTCCTGGTTCCCAAAATCGGCCAAATATTAGGCAAAGTGCCGGTGTCCGCCCGGTTCCCCAAACGCCCCTGGTCGCCCAACTCAGGGGCAGAAGTGCTGAAATGAGGCCGAGTTGCCTGGTTCCCTAAAGCGGCCAAAAAAAGAGCAAAGTGCCGGTGTCCGCCCGGTTCCCCAAACGCCCCTGGTCGCCCAACTCAGGGGAGAAGTGCTGAAATGAGGCCGAGTTGCCTGGTTCCCTAAAGCGGCCAAATATTAGGCAAAGTGCCGGTGTCCGCCCGGTTCCCCAAACGCCCCTGGTCGCCCAACTCAGGGGCAGAAGTGCTGAAATGAGGCCGACCTGCCTGGTTCCCTGGAGCGGCCAAAAAAAGAGCAAAGTGCCGGTGTCCGCCCGGTTCCCCAAACGCCCCTGGTCGCCCAACTCAGGGGAGAAGTGCTGAAATGAGGCCGAGTTGCCTGGTTCCCAAAATCGGCCAAATATTAGGCAAAGTGCCGGTGTCCGCCCGGTTCCCCAAACGCCCCTGGTCGCCCAACTCAGGGGCAGAAGTGCTGAAATGAGGCCGAGTTGCCTGGTTCCCTAAAGCGGCCAAAAAAAGAGCAAAGTGCCGGTGTCCGCCCGGTTCCCCAAACGCCCCTGGTCGCCCAACTCAGGGGAGAAGTGCTGAAATGAGGCCGAGTTGCCTGGTTCCCTAAAGCGGCCAAATATTAGGCAAAGTGCCGGTGTCCGCCCGGTTCCCCAAACGCCCCTGGTCGCCCAACTCAGGGGAGAAGTGCTGAAATGAGGCCGAGTTGCCTGGTTCCCTAAAGCGGCCAAATATTAGGCAAAGTGCCGGTGTCCGCCCGGTTCCCCAAACGCCCCTGGTCGCCCAACTCAGGGGAGAAGTGCTGAAGTCAGGCCGAGTTGCCTGGTTCCCTGGAGCGGCCAAATATTAGGCAAAGTGCCGCTGTCCGCCCGGTTCCCCAAACGCCCCTGGTCGCCCAACTCAGGGGCAGAAGTGCTGAAATGAGGCCGAGTTGCCTGGTTCCCTAAAGCGGCCAAAAAAAGAGCAAAGTGCCGGTGTCCGCCCGGTTCCCCAAACGCCCCTGGTCGCCCAACTCAGGGGCAGAAGTGCAGGAATGAGGCCGACCTGCCTGGTTCCCCGGAGCGGCCAAATATTAGGCAAAGTGCCGCTGTCCGCCCGGTTCCCCAAACGCCCCTGGTCGCCCAACTCAGGGGCAGAAGTGCAGGAATGAGGCCGACCTGCCTGGTTCCCTGGAGCGGCTAAAAATTAGGCAAAGTGCCGGTGTCAAACGCCCCTGGTCGCCCAGCCCAAAAAATGACAAAGTCCCACAAACGCCCCTGGTCGCCCAAACACTAAACGCCCCTGGTCGCCCAGCCGAAAAAATGACTAAGTGCCAACAGCGCCCCTGGTCGCCCAAACACTCAACGCCCCTGGTCGCCCAGCCGAAAAAATGACTAAGTGCCAACGGCGCCCCTGGTCGCCCAGCCGAAAAAATGACTAAGTGCCAACAGCGCCCCTGGTCGCCCAAACACTCAACGCCCCTGGTCGCCCAGCCGAAAAAAATGACTAAGTGCCAACAGCGCCCCTGGTCGCCCAGCCTTAAAAATGACTAAGTGCTAACAGCGCCCCTGGTCGCCCAGCCTTAAAAAATGACAAAGTCACACTTCAGGCCGAATTGTGCTGAAGTGAGGCCGACCTGCCTGGTTCCCTGGAGCGGCCAAATATTAGGCAAAGTGCCGCTGTCCGCCCGGTTCCCCAAACGCCCCTGGTCGCCCAACTCAGGGGCAGAAGTGCTGAAGTGAGGCCGACCTGCCTGGTTCCCAAAATCGGCCAAATATTAGGCAAAGTGCCGGTGTCCGCCCGGTTCCCCAAACGCCCCTGGTCGCCCAACTCAGGGGAGAAGTGCTGAAATGAGGCCGAGTTGCCTGGTTCCCTGGAGCGGCCAAATATTAGGCAAAGTGCCGCTGTCCGCCCGGTTCCCCAAACGCCCCTGGTCGCCCAACTCAGGGGCAGAAGTGCTGAAATGAGGCCGAGTTGCCTGGTTCCCTGGAGCGGCCAAATATTAGGCAAAGTGCCGGTGTCCGCCCGGTTCCTTAAACGCCCCTGGTCGCCCAACTGACCGGCAGAAGTGCTGAAATGAGGCCGACCTGCCTGGTTCCCTGGAGCGGCCAAATATTAGGCAAAGTGCCGCTGTCCGCCCGGTTCCCCAAACGCCCCTGGTCGCCCAACTCAGGGGCAGAAGTGCTGAAATGAGGCCGAGTTGCCTGGTTCCCTAAAGCGGCCAAATATTAGGCAAAGTGCCGGTGTCCGCCCGGTTCCCCAAACGCCCCTGGTCGCCCAACTCAGGGGCAGAAGTGCAGGAATGAGGCCGACCTGCCTGGTTCCCCGGAGCGGCCAAATATTAGGCAAAGTGCCGGTGTCAAACGCCCCTGGTCGCCCAGCCCAAAAAATGACAAAGTCCCACAAACGCCCCTGGTCGCCCAGCCGAAAAAATGACTAAGTGCCAACGGCGCCCCTGGTCGCCCAGCCGAAAAAATGACTAAGTGCCAACAGCGCCCCTGGTCGCCCAAACACTCAACGCCCCTGGTCGCCCAGCCGAAAAAATGACAAAGTGCCAACGGCGCCCCTGGTCGCCCAGCCGAAAAAATGACTAAGTGCCAACAGCGCCCCTGGTCGCCCAAACACTAAACGCCCCTGGTCGCCCAGCCGAAAAAATGACTAAGTGCCAACGGCGCCCCTGGTCGCCCAGGATTAAAAAATGACAAAGTCACACTTCAGGCCGACTTGTGCTGAGCAGAGGCCGGCGCTCCTGGTTCCCTGGAGCGGCCAAATTAAAGGCAATGTCCCGGTGTCATCCCGGTCCCTCAAACGCCCCTGGTCGCCCAGGATTAAAATATGACAAAGTCCCACTTCAGGCCGACTTGTGCTGAGCAGAGGCCGGCGTTCCTGGTTCCCTGGAGCGGCCAAATTAAAGGCAAAGTGCCGGTGTCATCCCGGTCCCTCAAACGCCCCTGGTCGCCCAGGATTAAAATATGACAAAGTCCCACTTCAGGCCGACTTGTGCTGAGCAGAGGCCGGCGTTCCTGGTTCCCTGGAGCGGCCGAATTAAAGGCAAAGTCCCGGTGTCAGCCCGGTCCCACAAACGCCCCTGGTCGCCCAGCCACACGGCGCCCCTGGTCGCCCATCCACAAAAACGGCAAAGTGTCAAAAATGCCCCTGGTCGCCCAGCCAATAAACGCCCCTGGTCGCCCATTCATAAAAACGGCAAAGTGTCAAAAATGCCCCTGGTCGCCCAGCCACTAGCCGCCCCTGGTCGCCCATCCATAAAAACGGCAAAGTGTCAAAAATGCCCCTGGTCGCCCAGCAAACAAACGCCCCTGGTCGCCCATCCATAAAAACGGCAAAGTGTCAAAAATGCCCCTGGTCGCCCAGCAAACAAACGCCCCTGGTCGCCCATCCATAAAAACGGCAAAGTGTCAAAAATGCCCCTGGTCGCCCAGCAAACAAACGCCCCTGGTCGCCCATCCATAAAAACGGCAAAGTGTCAAAAATGCCCCTGGTCGCCCAGCAAACAAACGCCCCTGGTCGCCCATCCATAAAAACGGCAAAGTGTCAAAAATGCCCCTGGTCGCCCAGCAAACAAACGCCCCTGGTCGCCCATCCATAAAAACGGCAAAGTGTCAAAAATGCCCCTGGTCGCCCAGCAAACAAACGCCCCTGGTCGCCCATCCATAAAAACGGCAAAGTGTCAAAAATGCCCCTGGTCACCCAGCAAACAAACGCCCCTGGTCGCCCATCCATAAAAACGGCAAAGTGTCAAAAATGCCCCTGGTCGCCCAGCAAACAAACGCCCCTGGTCGCCCATCCATAAAAACGGCAAAGTGTCAAAAATGCCCCTGGTCGCCCAGCAAACAAACGCCCCTGGTCGCCCATCCATAAAAACGGCAAAGTGTCAAAAATGCCCCTGGTCGCCCAGCAAACAAACGCCCCTGGTCGCCCATCCATAAAAACGGCAAAGTGTCAAAAATGCCCCTGGTCGCCCAGCAAACAAACGCCCCTGGTCGCCCATCCATAAAAACGGCAAAGTGTCAAAAATGCCCCTGGTCGCCCAGCAAACAAACGCCCCTGGTCGCCCATCCATAAAAACGGCAAAGTGTCAAAAATGCCCCTGGTCGCCCAGCAAACAAACGCCCCTGGTCGCCCATCCATAAAAACGGCAAAGTGTCAAAAATGCCCCTGGTCGCCCAGCAAACAAACGCCCCTGGTCGCCCATCCATAAAAACGGCAAAGTGTCAAAAATGCCCCTGGTCGCCCAGCAAACAAACGCCCCTGGTCGCCCATCCATAAAAACGGCAAAGTGTCAAAAATGCCCCTGGTCGCCCAGCAAACAAACGCCCCTGGTCGCCCATCCATAAAAACGGCAAAGTGTCAAAAATGCCCCTGGTCGCCCAGCAAACAAACGCCCCTGGTCGCCCATCCATAAAAACGGCAAAGTGTCAAAAATGCCCCTGGTCGCCCAGCAAACAAACGCCCCTGGTCGCCCATCCATAAAAACGGCAAAGTGTCAAAAATGCCCCTGGTCGCCCAGCAAACAAACGCCCCTGGTCGCCCATCCATAAAAACGGCAAAGTGTCAAAAATGCCCCTGGTCGCCCAGCAAACAAACGCCCCTGGTCGCCCATCCATAAAAACGGCAAAGTGTCAAAAATGCCCCTGGTCGCCCAGCAAACAAACGCCCCTGGTCGCCCATCCATAAAAACGGCAAAGTGTCAAAAATGCCCCTGGTCGCCCAGCAAACAAACGCCCCTGGTCGCCCATCCATAAAAACGGCAAAGTGTCAAAAATGCCCCTGGTCGCCCAGCAAACAAACGCCCCTGGTCGCCCATCCATAAAAACGGCAAAGTGTCAAAAATGCCCCTGGTCGCCCAGCAAACAAACGCCCCTGGTCGCCCATCCATAAAAACGGCAAAGTGTCAAAAATGCCCCTGGTCGCCCAGCAAACAAACGCCCCTGGTCGCCCATCCATAAAAACGGCAAAGTGTCAAAAATGCCCCTGGTCGCCCAGCAAACAAACGCCCCTGGTCGCCCATCCATAAAAACGGCAAAGTGTCAAAAATGCCCCTGGTCGCCCAGCAAACAAACGCCCCTGGTCGCCCATCCATAAAAACGGCAAAGTGTCAAAAATGCCCCTGGTCGCCCAGCAAACAAACGCCCCTGGTCGCCCATCCATAAAAACGGCAAAGTGTCAAAAATGCCCCTGGTCGCCCAGCAAACAAACGCCCCTGGTCGCCCATCCATAAAAACGGCAAAGTGTCAAAAATGCCCCTGGTCGCCCAGCAAACAAACGCCCCTGGTCGCCCATCCATAAAAACGGCAAAGTGTCAAAAATGCCCCTGGTCGCCCAGCAAACAAACGCCCCTGGTCGCCCATCCATAAAAACGGCAAAGTGTCAAAAATGCCCCTGGTCGCCCAGCAAACAAACGCCCCTGGTCGCCCATCCATAAAAACGGCAAAGTGTCAAAAATGCCCCTGGTCGCCCAGCAAACAAACGCCCCTGGTCGCCCATCCATAAAAACGGCAAAGTGTCAAAAATGCCCCTGGTCGCCCAGCAAACAAACGCCCCTGGTCGCCCATCCATAAAAACGGCAAAGTGTCAAAAATGCCCCTGGTCGCCCAGCAAACAAACGCCCCTGGTCGCCCATCCATAAAAACGGCAAAGTGTCAAAAATGCCCCTGGTCACCCAGCAAACAAACGCCCCTGGTCGCCCATCCATAAAAACGGCAAAGTGTCAAAAATGCCCCTGGTCGCCCAGCAAACAAACGCCCCTGGTCGCCCATCCATAAAAACGGCAAAGTGTCAAAAATGCCCCTGGTCGCCCAGCAAACAAACGCCCCTGGTCGCCCATCCATAAAAAATGACTAAGTGCAAACAGCGCCCCTGGTCGCCCAAACACTCAACGCCCCTGGTCGCCCAGCCGAAAAAATGACTAAGTGCCAACGGCGCCCCTGGTCGCCCAAACACTCAACGCCCCTGGTCGCCCAGCCTTAAAAATGACTAAGTGCAAACGGCGCCCCTGGTCGCCCAGCCGAAAAAATGACAAAGTGCCAACAGCGCCCCTGGTCGCCCAACCGAAAAAATGACTAAGTGCCCGCATCTTTTGCGTTGACCCCCCACCTCTACCCTCAAACCAAAAAGATGCGGAGGTTTGACCCAGATCTCCAAAACACTATCGGCACATATATAGGGAACAGCATTTTAAGAGCTTTTGGAGCCGAAAATATGACAAAGTCCCACTTTTTCGAAAATATGACAAAGTCCCACTTTTCGAAAATATGACAAAGTCCCACTTTTTCGAAAATATGGCAAAGTCCCACTTTTCTGAAAATATGACAGAGTGCCACTTTTATCACAAATGAGTGCCTGGCTCCCCGGCAATGTGAAACACGAACACGGACTGGAGAAGCGGGCGGCTTTGCCGCTCGCCGCGGCCTCGCTCCGGAAGGGGGGGGGGGCCGCTTATGAAACACGAACACGGACTGGAGAAGCGGGCGGCGTTGCCGCTCGCCGCGGCCTCGCTCCGGGTGGGGGGGGGCCGCTAATGAAACACGAACACGGACTGGAGAAGCGGGCGGCTTTGCCGCTCTTCCCGGCCTCGCTCCGAGCGGGCGGGCCGAATATTAAACACGAACACGGACCGGAGAAGCGGGCGGCTCTGCCGCTCGCCGCGGCCTTTCGGGGGGGCCGCTTATGAAACACGAACACGGACCGGAGAAGCGGTCGGCTTAGCCGCTCTTCCCGGCCTCGCTCCGAGCGGGCGGGCCGAATATTAAACACGAACACGGACCGGAGAAGCGGGCGGCCTTTTGGCTCGCCGCGGCCTTTCGGGGGGGCCGCTTATGAAACACGAACACGGACCGGAGAAGCGGTCGGCTTAGCCGCTCTTCCCGGCCTCGCTCCGAGCGGGCGGGCCGAATATTAAACACGAACACGGACCGGAGAAGCGGGCGGCCTTTTGGCTCGCCGCGGCCTTTCGGGGGGGCCGCTTATGAAACACGAACACGGACCGGAGAAGCGGTCGGCTTAGCCGCTCTTCCCGGCCTCGCTCCGAGCGGGCGGGCCGAATATTAAACACGAACACGGACCGGAGAAGCGGGCGGCCTTTTGGCTCGCCGCGGCCTTTCGGGGGGGCCGCTTATGAAACACGAACACGGACCGGAGAAGCGGTCGGCTTAGCCGCTCTCCCCGGCCTCGCTCCGAGCGGGCGGGCCGAATATTAAACACGAACACGGACCGGAGAAGCGGGCGGCCTTTTGGCTCGCCGCGGCCTTTCGGGGGGGCCGCTTATGAAACACGAACACGGACCGGAGAAGCGGTCGGCTTAGCCGCTCTCCCCGGCCTCGCTCCGAGCGGGCGGGCCGAATATTAAACACGAACACGGACCGGAGAAGCGGGCGGCCTTTTGGCTCGCCGCGGCCTTTCGGGGGGGCCGCTTATGAAACACGAACACGGACCGGAGAAGCGGTCGGCTTAGCCGCTCTCCCCGGCCTCGCTCCGAGCGGGCGGGCCGAATATTAAACACGAACACGGACCGGAGAAGCGGGCGGCCTTTTGGCTCGCCGCGGCCTTTCGGGGGGGCCGCTTATGAAACACGAACACGGACCGGAGAAGCGGTCGGCTTAGCCGCTCTCCCCGGCCTCGCTCCGAGCGGGCGGGCCGAATATTAAACACGAACACGGACCGGAGAAGCGGGCGGCCTTTTGGCTCGCCGCGGCCTCGCTCCAGGCGGGCCGCTTAACGAACACGGACCAGAGAAAGCGGGCGGCCTTTCGGCTCGCCCCGGCCTCGCTCCAAGCGGGCCGCTTAACGAACACGGACTAAAGAAAGCGGGCGGCCTTTCGGCTCGCCCCGGCCTCGCTCCAAGCGGGCCGCTTAACGAACACGGACTAAAGAAAGCGGGCGGCCTTTCGGCTCGCCCCGGCCTCGCTCCAGGCGGGCCGCTTAACGAACACGGACCGGGGCAGCGGGCGGCCCCACGCGCTCGCCGCGGCCTCGCTCCGAGCGGGCCGCGTAACGAACACGAACACGGACCGGAGAAGCGGGCGGCCTTTCGGCTCGCCCCGGCCTCGCTCCAAGCGGGCCGCTTAACGAACACAGACCAATGCACGGGGGCGGCCCTCGCGCTCGCCCCGGCCCCGCTCCAGGCGGGCGCCTTACTAACACGGACCGAAGGCCGGCGGCCGCTCCTCGCGGCCACGCACCCACACCCCCGCACCGACCGATCGGCGATTACAACCTGCCATCGGAGGGCC
>NW_028283498.1:20000-21578 GCF_059441005.1 Hippichthys cyanospilos
GCAACGTGCCGGTGACGGCCCGGTTCTCGGGCCGGCCGGGAAAACGACAAAGTCCAACTTCAGGCTGGGAAGTGGCAAAATGAGGCCGAGTGTCCTGGTTCCCCAAAACGGCTAAAAATAAGGCAAAGTGCCGGTGACGGCCCGGTTCTCGGGCCGGCCGGGAAAACGACAAAGTCCAACTTCAGGCTGGGAAGTGGCAAAATGAGGCCGAGTTGCCTGGTTCCCCGGAGCGGCCAAATATTAGGCAAAGTGCCGCTGTCCGCCCGGTTCCCCAAACGCCCCTGGTCGCCCAACTCAGGGCAGAAGTGCTGAAGTCAGGCCGAGTGTCCTGGTTCCCTGGAGCGGCCAAATATTAGGCAAAAAGCCGGTGTCCGCCCGGTTCCCCAAACGCCCCTGGTCGCCCAACTCAGGGGAGAAGTGCTGAAGTCAGGCCGAGTTGCCTGGTTCCCTGGAGCGGCCAAATATTAGGCAAAAAGCCGCTGTCCGCCCGGTTCCCCAAACGCCCCTGGTCGCCCAACTCAGGGCAGAAGTGCTGAAGTCAGGCCGAGTGTCCTGGTTCCCTGGAGCGGCCAAATATTAGGCAAAAAGCCGGTGTCCGCCCGGTTCCCCAAACGCCCCTGGTCGCCCAACTCAGGGGAGAAGTGCTGAAGTCAGGCCGAGTTGCCTGGTTCCCTGGAGCGGCCAAATATTAGGCAAAGTGCCGCTGTCCGCCCGGTTCTCGGGCCGGCTGTAAAAACGACTAAGTCCAACTTCAGGCTGGGAAGTGGCAAACTGAGGCCGAGTGTCCTGGTTCCCAAAATCGGCCAAATATTAGGCAAAGTGCCGGTGTCCGCCCGGTTCCCCAAACGCCCCTGGTCGCCCAACTCAGGGGCAGAAGTGCTGAAATGAGGCCGAGTTGCCTGGTTCCCTAAAGCGGCCAAAAAAAGAGCAAAGTGCCGGTGTCCGCCCGGTTCCCCAAACGCCCCTGGTCGCCCAACTCAGGGGAGAAGTGCTGAAATGAGGCCGAGTTGCCTGGTTCCCTAAAGCGGCCAAATATTAGGCAAAGTGCCGCTGTCCGCCCGGTTCCCCAAACGCCCCTGGTCGCCCAACTCAGGGGCAGAAGTGCTGAAATGAGGCCGAGTTGCCTGGTTCCCTAAAGCGGCCAAAAAAAGAGCAAAGTGCCGGTGTCCGCCCGGTTCCCCAAACGCCCCTGGTCGCCCAACTCAGGGGAGAAGTGCTGAAATGAGGCCGAGTTGCCTGGTTCCCTAAAGCGGCCAAATATTAGGCAAAGTGCCGCTGTCCGCCCGGTTCCCCAAACGCCCCTGGTCGCCCAACTCAGGGGCAGAAGTGCTGAAATGAGGCCGAGTTGCCTGGTTCCCTAAAGCGGCCAAAAAAAGAGCAAAGTGCCGGTGTCCGCCCGGTTCCCCAAACGCCCCTGGTCGCCCAACTCAGGGGAGAAGTGCTGAAATGAGGCCGAGTTGCCTGGTTCCCAAAATCGGCCAAATATTAGGCAAAGTGCCGGTGTCCGCCCGGTTCCCCAAACGCCCCTGGTCGCCCAACTCAGGGGCAGAAGTGCTGAAATGAGGCCGAGTTGCCTGG
>NW_028283499.1:0-21287 GCF_059441005.1 Hippichthys cyanospilos
ATTGTACATTGAAATTTCTGCTTGCGTATGCTTTAGAAGCAAGAATTAAGAGGACTACATTCATTATTTCAGCTGAAAAATGCTTAGTTTTTGATTTATAGTCAACATTAATGAAATGTCCCCAACAGCGTTTTCAGCCCGAGTGGAGCACATTTTGACTGTTTTTTTTAAAAACATCATTGTACATTGAAATTTCTGCTTGCGTATGCTTTAGAAGCAAGAATTAAGAGGACTACATTCATTATTTCAGCTGAAAAATGCTTAGTTTATGAATTATAGTCAACATTATTGTAATGTCCCAAACAAGCGTTTTCAGCCCGAGTGGAGCACATTTTGACTGTTTTTTTAAAAACATCATTGTACATTGAAATTTCTGTTTGCGTATGCTTTAGAAGCAAGAATTAAGAGGACTACATTCATTATTTTAGCTGAAAAATGCTTAGTTTATGATTTATAGTCACCATTAATGTAATGTCCCAAACAAGCGTTTTCAGCCCGAGTGGAGCACATTTTGACCGTTTTTTTAAAAACATCATTGTACATTGAAATTTCTGCTTGCGTATGCTTAAGAAGCAAGAATTAAGAGGACTACATTCATTATTTCAGCTGAAAAATGCTTAGTTTATGATTTATAGTCAACATTAATGAAATGTCCCCAACAGCGTTTTCAGCCCGAGTGGAGCACATTTTGACTGTTTTTTTAAAAACATCATTGTACATTGAAATTTCTGCTTGCGTATGCTTTAGAAGCAAGAATTAAGAGGACTACATTCATTATTTCAGCTGAAAAATGCTTAGTTTTTGATTTATAGTCAACATTAATGAAATGTCCCCAACAGCGTTTTCAGCCCGAGTGGAGCACATTTTGACTGTTTTTTTTAAAAACATCATTGTACATTGAAATTTCTGCTTGCGTATGCTTTAGAAGCAAGAATTAAGAGGACTACATTCATTATTTCAGCTGAAAAATGCTTAGTTTATGAATTATAGTCAACATTAATGAAATGTTCCAAACAAGCGTTTTCAGCCCGAGTGGAGCACATTTTGACCGTTTTTTTAAAAACATCATTGTACATTGAAATTTCTGTTTGCGTATGCTTTAGAAGCAAGAATTAAGAGGACTACATTCATTATTTCAGCTGAAAAATGCTTAGTTTATGATTTATAGTCACCATTAATGTAATGTCCCAAACAAGCGTTTTCAGCCCGAGTGGAGCACATTTTGACTGTTTTTTTAAAAACATCATTGTACATTGAAATTTCTGCTTGCGTATGCTTAAGAAGCAAGAATTAAGAGGACTACATTCATTATTTCAGCTGAAAAATGCTTAGTTTATGATTTATAGTCAACATTAATGAAATGTCCCCAACAGCGTTTTCAGCCCGAGTGGAGCACATTTTGACAGTTTTTTTAAAAACATCATTGTACATTGAAATTTCTGCTTGCGTATGCTTTAGAAGCAAGAATTAAGAGGACTACATTCATTATTTCAGCTGAAAAATGCTTAGTTTTTAATTTATAGTCAACATTAATGAAATGTCCCCAACAGCGTTTTCAGCCCGAGTGGAGCACATTTTGACTGTTTTTTTTAAAAACATCATTGTACATTGAAATTTCTGCTTGCGTATGCTTTAGAAGCAAGAATTAAGAGGACTACATTCATTATTTCAGCTGAAAAATGCTTAGTTTTTGATTTATAGTCAACATTAATGAAATGTCCCCAACAGCGTTTTCAGCCCGAGTGGAGCACATTTTGACTGTTTTTTTAAAAACATCATTGTACATTGAAATTTCTGCTTGCGTATGCTTTAGAAGCAAGAATTAAGAGGACTACATTCATTATTTCAGCTGAAAAATGCTTAGTTTATGATTTATAGTCAACATTAATGAAATGTTCCAAACAAGCGTTTTCAGCCCGAGTGGAGCACATTTTGACCGTTTTTTTAAAAACATCATTGTACATTGAAATTTCTGTTTGCGTATGCTTTAGAAGCAAGAATTAAGAGGACTACATTCATTATTTCAGCTGAAAAATGCTTAGTTTATGATTTATAGTCAACATTAATGTAATGTCCCCAACAAGCGTTTTCAGCCCGAGTGGAGCACATTTTGACTGTTTTTTTAAAAACATCATTGTACATTGAAATTTCTGCTTGCGTATGCTTTAGAAGCAAGAATTAAGAGGACTACATTCATTATTTCAGCTGAAAAATGCTTAGTTTTTGATTTATAGTCAACATTAATGAAATGTCCCCAACAGCGTTTTCAGCCCGAGTGGAGCACATTTTGACTGTTTTTTTAAAAACATCATTGTACATTGAAATTTCTGCTTGCGTATGCTTTAGAAGCAAGAATTAAGAGGACTACATTCATTATTTCAGCTGAAAAATGCTTAGTTTATGATTTATAGTCAACATTAATGAAATGTTCCAAACAAGCGTTTTCAGCCCGAGTGGAGCACATTTTGACCGTTTTTTTAAAAACATCATTGTACATTGAAATTTCTGTTTGCGTATGCTTTAGAAGCAAGAATTAAGAGGACTACATTCATTATTTCAGCTGAAAAATGCTTAGTTTATGATTTATAGTCAACATTAATGAAATGTCCCAAACAAGCGTTTTCAGCCCGAGTGAGCACATTTTGACCGTTTTTTTAAAAACATCATTGTACATTGAAATTTCTGTTTGCGTATGCTTTAGAAGCAAGAATTAAGAGGACTACATTCATTATTTCAGCTGAAAAATGCTTAGTTTTTGATTTATAGTCAACATTAATGAAATGTCCCCAACAGCGTTTTCAGCCCGAGTGGAGCACATTTTGACTGTTTTTTTTAAAAACATCATTGTACATTGAAATTTCTGCTTGCGTATGCTTTAGAAGCAAGAATTAAGAGGACTACATTCATTATTTCAGCTGAAAAATGCTTAGTTTATGAATTATAGTCAACATTAATGAAATGTTCCAAACAAGCGTTTTCAGCCCGAGTGGAGCACATTTTGACTGTTTTTTTAAAAACATCATTGTACATTGAAATTTCTGTTTGCGTATGCTTTAGAAGCAAGAATTAAGAGGACTACATTCATTATTTAAGCTGAAAAATGCTTAGTTTATGATTTATAGTCACCATTAATGTAATGTCCCAAACAAGCGTTTTCAGCCCGAGTGGAGCACATTTTGACTGTTTTTTTTAAAAACATCATTGTACATTGAAATTTCTGCTTGCGTATGCTTTAGAAGCCAGAATTAAGAGGACTACATTCATTATTTCAGCTGAAAAATGCTTAGTTTATGATTTATAGTCAACATTAATGAAATGTCCCCAACAGCGTTTTCAGCCCGAGTGGAGCACATTTTGACTGTTTTTTTAAAAACATCATTGTACATTGAAATTTCTGCTTGCGTATGCTTTAGAAGCAAGAATTAAGAGGACTACATTCATTATTTCAGCTGAAAAATGCTTAGTTTTTGATTTATAGTCAACATTAATGAAATGTCCCCAACAGCGTTTTCAGCCCGAGTGGAGCACATTTTGACTGTTTTTTTAAAAACATCATTGTACATTGAAATTTCTGTTTGCGTATGCTTTAGAAGCAAGAATTAAGAGGACTACATTCATTATTTCAGCTGAAAAATGCTTAGTTTATGATTTATAGTCAACATTAATGTAATGTCCCAAACAAGCGTTTTCAGCCCGAGTGGAGCACATTTTGACCGTTTTTTTAAAAACATCATTGTACATTGAAATTTCTGTTTGCGTATGCTTTAGAAGCAAGAATTAAGAGGACTACATTCATTATTTCAGCTGAAAAATGCTTAGTTTATGATTTATAGTCAACATTAATGTAATGTCCCAAACAAGCGTTTTCAGCCCGAGTGGAGCACATTTTGACTGTTTTTTTAAAAACATCATTGTACATTGAAATTTCTGCTTGCGTATGCTTTAGAAGCAAGAATTAAGAGGACTACATTCATTATTTCAGCTGAAAAATGCTTAGTTTATGATTTATAGTCAACATTAATGTAATGTCCCAAACAAGCGTTTTCAGCCCGAGTGGAGCACATTTTGACTGTTTTTTTAAAAACATCATTGTACATTGAAATTTCTGCTTGCGTATGCTTTAGAAGCAAGAATTAAGAGGACTACATTCATTATTTCAGCTGAAAAATGCTTAGTTTATGATTTATAGTCAACATTAATGAAATGTCCCAAACAAGCGTTTTCAGCCCGAGTGGAGCACATTTTGACCGTTTTTTTAAAAACATCATTGTACATTGAAATTTCTGTTTGCGTATGCTTTAGAAGCAAGAATTAAGAGGACTACATTCATTATTTCAGCTGAAAAATGCTTAGTTTATGATTTATAGTCAACATTAATGTAATGTCCCCAACAGCGTTTTCAGCCCGAGTGGAGCACATTTTGACTGTTTTTTTAAAAACATCATTGTACATTGAAATTTCTGCTTGCGTATGCTTTAGAAGCCAGAATTAAGAGGACTACATTCATTATTTCAGCTGAAAAATGCTTAGTTTATGATTTATAGTCAACATTAATGAAATGTCCCCAACAGCGTTTTCAGCCCGAGTGGAGCACATTTTGACTGTTTTTTTAAAAACATCATTGTACATTGAAATTTCTGCTTGCGTATGCTTTAGAAGCAAGAATTAAGAGGACTGCATTCATTATTTCAGCTGAAAAATGCTTAGTTTATGATTTATAGTCAACATTAATGAAATGTCCCAAACAAGCGTTTTCAGCCCGAGTGGAGCACATTTTGACCGTTTTTTTAAAAACATCATTGTACATTGAAATTTCTGTTTGCGTATGCTTTAGAAGCAAGAATTAAGAGGACTACATTCATTATTTCAGCTGAAAAATGCTTAGTTTATGATTTATAGTCAACATTAATGTAATGTCCCAAACAAGCGTTTTCAGCCCGAGTAGAGCACATTTTGACTGTTTTTTTAAAAACATCATTGTACATTGAAATTTCTGCTTGCGTATGCTTTAGAAGCAAGAATTAAGAGGACTACATTCATTATTTCGGCTGAAAAATGCTTAGTTTATGATTTATAGTCAACATTGATGAAATGTCCCCAACAGCGTTTTCAGCCCGAGTGGAGCACATTTTGACTGTTTTTTTAAAAACATCATTGTACATTGAAATTTCTGCTTGCGTATGCTTTAGAAGCAAGAATTAAGAGGACTACATTCATTATTTCAGCTGAAAAATGCTTAGTTTTTTATTTATAGTCAACATTAATGAAATGTCCCCAACAGCGTTTTCAGCCCGAGTGGAGCACATTTTGACTGTTTTTTTTAAAAACATCATTGTACATTGAAATTTCTGCTTGCGTATGCTTTAGAAGCAAGAATTAAGAGGACTACATTCATTATTTCAGCTGAAAAATGCTTAGTTTATGAATTATAGTCAACATTAATGAAATGTTCCAAACAAGCGTTTTCAGCCCGAGTGGAGCACATTTTGACTGTTTTTTTAAAAACATCATTGTACATTGAAATTTCTGCTTGCGTATGCTTTAGAAGCAAGAATTAAGAGGACTACATTCATTATTTCAGCTGAAAAATGCTTAGTTTTTCATTTATAGTCAACATTAATGAAATGTCCCCAACAGCGTTTTCAGCCCGAGTGGAGCACATTTTGACTGTTTTTTTTAAAAACATCATTGTACATTGAAATTTCTGCTTGCGTATGCTTTAGAAGCAAGAATTAAGAGGACTACATTCATTATTTCAGCTGAAAAATGCTTAGTTTATGAATTATAGTCAACATTAATGAAATGTTCCAAACAAGCGTTTTCAGCCCGAGTGGAGCACATTTTGACCGTTTTTTTAAAAACATCATTGTACATTGAAATTTCTGTTTGCGTATGCTTTAGAAGCAAGAATTAAGAGGACTACATTCATTATTTTAGCTGAAAAATGCTTAGTTTATGATTTATAGTCACCATTAATGTAATGTCCCAAACAAGCGTTTTCAGCCCGAGTGGAGCACATTTTGACCGTTTTTTTAAAAACATCATTGTACATTGAAATTTCTGCTTGCGTATGCTTAAGAAGCAAGAATTAAGAGGACTACATTCATTATTTCAGCTGAAAAATGCTTAGTTTATGATTTATAGTCAACATTAATGAAATGTCCCCAACAGCGTTTTCAGCCCGAGTGGAGCACATTTTGACTGTTTTTTTAAAAACATCATTGTACATTGAAATTTCTGCTTGCGTATGCTTTAGAAGCAAGAATTAAGAGGACTACATTCATTATTTCAGCTGAAAAATGCTTAGTTTTTGATTTATAGTCAACATTAATGAAATGTCCCCAACAGCGTTTTCAGCCCGAGTGGAGCACATTTTGACTGTTTTTTTTAAAAACATCATTGTACATTGAAATTTCTGCTTGCGTATGCTTTAGAAGCAAGAATTAAGAGGACTACATTCATTATTTCAGCTGAAAAATGCTTAGTTTATGATTTATAGTCAACATTAATGAAATGTTCCAAACAAGCGTTTTCAGCCCGAGTGGAGCACATTTTGACCGTTTTTTTAAAAACATCATTGTACATTGAAATTTCTGTTTGCGTATGCTTTAGAAGCAAGAATTAAGAGGACTACATTCATTATTTCAGCTGAAAAATGCTTAGTTTATGATTTATAGTCAACATTAATGTAATGTCCCAAACAAGCGTTTTCAGCCCGAGTGAGCACATTTTGACCGTTTTTTTAAAAACATCATTGTACATTGAAATTTCTGTTTGCGTATGCTTTAGAAGCAAGAATTAAGAGGACTACATTCATTATTTCAGCTGAAAAATGCTTAGTTTATGATTTATAGTCAACATTAATGTAATGTCCCAAACAAGCGTTTTCAGCCCGAGTGGAGCACATTTTGACTGTTTTTTTAAAAACATCATTGTACATTGAAATTTCTGCTTGCGTATGCTTTAGAAGCAAGAATTAAGAGGACTACATTCATTATTTCAGCTGAAAAATGCTTAGTTTTTGATTTATAGTCAACATTAATGAAATGTCCCCAACAGCGTTTTCAGCCCGAGTGGAGCACATTTTGACTGTTTTTTTTAAAAACATCATTGTACATTGAAATTTCTGCTTGCGTATGCTTTAGAAGCAAGAATTAAGAGGACTACATTCATTATTTCAGCTGAAAAATGCTTAGTTTATGAATTATAGTCAACATTATTGTAATGTCCCAAACAAGCGTTTTCAGCCCGAGTGGAGCACATTTTGACTGTTTTTTTAAAAACATCATTGTACATTGAAATTTCTGTTTGCGTATGCTTTAGAAGCAAGAATTAAGAGGACTACATTCATTATTTTAGCTGAAAAATGCTTAGTTTATGATTTATAGTCACCATTAATGTAATGTCCCAAACAAGCGTTTTCAGCCCGAGTGGAGCACATTTTGACCGTTTTTTTAAAAACATCATTGTACATTGAAATTTCTGCTTGCGTATGCTTAAGAAGCAAGAATTAAGAGGACTACATTCATTATTTCAGCTGAAAAATGCTTAGTTTATGATTTATAGTCAACATTAATGAAATGTCCCCTACAGCGTTTTCAGCCCGAGTGGAGCACATTTTGACTGTTTTTTTAAAAACATCATTGTACATTGAAATTTCTGCTTGCGTATGCTTTAGAAGCAAGAATTAAGAGGACTACATTCATTATTTCAGCTGAAAAATGCTTAGTTTTTGATTTATAGTCAACATTAATGAAATGTCCCCAACAGCGTTTTCAGCCCGAGTGGAGCACATTTTGACTGTTTTTTTTAAAAACATCATTGTACATTGAAATTTCTGCTTGCGTATGCTTTAGAAGCAAGAATTAAGAGGACTACATTCATTATTTCAGCTGAAAAATGCTTAGTTTATGAATTATAGTCAACATTAATGAAATGTTCCAAACAAGCGTTTTCAGCCCGAGTGGAGCACATTTTGACTGTTTTTTTAAAAACATCATTGTACATTGAAATTTCTGTTTGCGTATGCTTTAGAAGCAAGAATTAAGAGGACTACATTCATTATTTAAGCTGAAAAATGCTTAGTTTATGATTTATAGTCACCATTAATGTAATGTCCCAAACAAGCGTTTTCAGCCCGAGTGGAGCACATTTTGACTGTTTTTTTAAAAACATCATTGTACATTGAAATTTCTGCTTGCGTATGCTTAAGAAGCAAGAATTAAGAGGACTACATTCATTATTTCAGCTGAAAAATGCTTAGTTTATGATTTATAGTCAACATTAATGAAATGTCCCCAACAGCGTTTTCAGCCCGAGTGGAGCACATTTTGACTGTTTTTTTAAAAACATCATTGTACATTGAAATTTCTGCTTGCGTATGCTTTAGAAGCAAGAATTAAGAGGACTACATTCATTATTTCAGCTGAAAAATGCTTAGTTTTTAATTTATAGTCAACATTAATGAAATGTCCCCAACAGCGTTTTCAGCCCGAGTGGAGCACATTTTGACTGTTTTTTTTAAAAACATCATTGTACATTGAAATTTCTGCTTGCGTATGCTTTAGAAGCAAGAATTAAGAGGACTACATTCATTATTTCAGCTGAAAAATGCTTAGTTTTTAATTTATAGTCAACATTAATGAAATGTCCCCAACAGCGTTTTCAGCCCGAGTGGAGCACATTTTGACTGTTTTTTTAAAAACATCATTGTACATTGAAATTTCTGCTTGCGTATGCTTTAGAAGCAAGAATTAAGAGGACTACATTCATTATTTCAGCTGAAAAATGCTTAGTTTATGATTTATAGTCAACATTAATGAAATGTTCCAAACAAGCGTTTTCAGCCCGAGTGGAGCACATTTTGACCGTTTTTTTAAAAACATCATTGTACATTGAAATTTCTGTTTGCGTATGCTTTAGAAGCAAGAATTAAGAGGACTACATTCATTATTTCAGCTGAAAAATGCTTAGTTTATGATTTATAGTCACCATTAATGTAATGTCCCAAACAAGCGTTTTCAGCCCGAGTGGAGCACATTTTGACTGTTTTTTTAAAAACATCATTGTACATTGAAATTTCTGCTTGCGTATGCTTAAGAAGCAAGAATTAAGAGGACTACATTCATTATTTCAGCTGAAAAATGCTTAGTTTATGATTTATAGTCAACATTAATGAAATGTCCCCAACAGCGTTTTCAGCCCGAGTGGAGCACATTTTGACAGTTTTTTTAAAAACATCATTGTACATTGAAATTTCTGCTTGCGTATGCTTTAGAAGCAAGAATTAAGAGGACTACATTCATTATTTCAGCTGAAAAATGCTTAGTTTTTAATTTATAGTCAACATTAATGAAATGTCCCCAACAGCGTTTTCAGCCCGAGTGGAGCACATTTTGACTGTTTTTTTTTAAAAACATCATTGTACATTGAAATTTCTGCTTGCGTATGCTTTAGAAGCAAGAATTAAGAGGACTACATTCATTATTTCAGCTGAAAAATGCTTAGTTTTTGATTTATAGTCAACATTAATGAAATGTCCCCAACAGCGTTTTCAGCCCGAGTGGAGCACATTTTGACTGTTTTTTTAAAAACATCATTGTACATTGAAATTTCTGCTTGCGTATGCTTTAGAAGCAAGAATTAAGAGGACTACATTCATTATTTCAGCTGAAAAATGCTTAGTTTATGATTTATAGTCAACATTAATGAAATGTTCCAAACAAGCGTTTTCAGCCCGAGTGGAGCACATTTTGACCGTTTTTTTAAAAACATCATTGTACATTGAAATTTCTGTTTGCGTATGCTTTAGAAGCAAGAATTAAGAGGACTACATTCATTATTTCAGCTGAAAAATGCTTAGTTTATGATTTATAGTCAACATTAATGTAATGTCCCCAACAAGCGTTTTCAGCCCGAGTGGAGCACATTTTGACTGTTTTTTTAAAAACATCATTGTACATTGAAATTTCTGCTTGCGTATGCTTTAGAAGCAAGAATTAAGAGGACTACATTCATTATTTCAGCTGAAAAATGCTTAGTTTTTGATTTATAGTCAACATTAATGAAATGTCCCCAACAGCGTTTTCAGCCCGAGTGGAGCACATTTTGACTGTTTTTTTAAAAACATCATTGTACATTGAAATTTCTGCTTGCGTATGCTTTAGAAGCAAGAATTAAGAGGACTACATTCATTATTTCAGCTGAAAAATGCTTAGTTTATGATTTATAGTCAACATTAATGAAATGTTCCAAACAAGCGTTTTCAGCCCGAGTGGAGCACATTTTGACCGTTTTTTTAAAAACATCATTGTACATTGAAATTTCTGTTTGCGTATGCTTTAGAAGCAAGAATTAAGAGGACTACATTCATTATTTCAGCTGAAAAATGCTTAGTTTATGATTTATAGTCAACATTAATGAAATGTCCCAAACAAGCGTTTTCAGCCCGAGTGAGCACATTTTGACCGTTTTTTTAAAAACATCATTGTACATTGAAATTTCTGTTTGCGTATGCTTTAGAAGCAAGAATTAAGAGGACTACATTCATTATTTCAGCTGAAAAATGCTTAGTTTTTGATTTATAGTCAACATTAATGAAATGTCCCCAACAGCGTTTTCAGCCCGAGTGGAGCACATTTTGACTGTTTTTTTTAAAAACATCATTGTACATTGAAATTTCTGCTTGCGTATGCTTTAGAAGCAAGAAATAAGAGGACTAAATTCATTATTTCAGCTGAAAAATGCTTAGTTTATGAATTATAGTCAACATTAATGAAATGTTCCAAACAAGCGTTTTCAGCCCGAGTGGAGCACATTTTGACTGTTTTTTTAAAAACATCATTGTACATTGAAATTTCTGTTTGCGTATGCTTTAGAAGCAAGAATTAAGAGGACTACATTCATTATTTAAGCTGAAAAATGCTTAGTTTATGATTTATAGTCACCATTAATGTAATGTCCCAAACAAGCGTTTTCAGCCCGAGTGGAGCACATTTTGACTGTTTTTTTTAAAAACATCATTGTACATTGAAATTTCTGCTTGCGTATGCTTTAGAAGCCAGAATTAAGAGGACTACATTCATTATTTCAGCTGAAAAATGCTTAGTTTATGATTTATAGTCAACATTAATGAAATGTCCCCAACAGCGTTTTCAGCCCGAGTGGAGCACATTTTGACTGTTTTTTTAAAAACATCATTGTACATTGAAATTTCTGCTTGCGTATGCTTTAGAAGCAAGAATTAAGAGGACTACATTCATTATTTCAGCTGAAAAATGCTTAGTTTTTTATTTATAGTCAACATTAATGAAATGTCCCCAACAGCGTTTTCAGCCCGAGTGGAGCACATTTTGACTGTTTTTTTTAAAAACATCATTGTACATTGAAATTTCTGCTTGCGTATGCTTTAGAAGCAAGAATTAAGAGGACTACATTCATTATTTCAGCTGAAAAATGCTTAGTTTATGAATTATAGTCAACATTAATGAAATGTTCCAAACAAGCGTTTTCAGCCCGAGTGGAGCACATTTTGACCGTTTTTTTAAAAACATCATTGTACATTGAAATTTCTGTTTGCGTATGCTTTAGAAGCAAGAATTAAGAGGACTACATTCATTATTTCAGCTGAAAAATGCTTAGTTTATGATTTATAGTCAACATTAATGTAATGTCCCAAACAAGCGTTTTCAGCCCGAGTGGAGCACATTTTGACTGTTTTTTTAAAAACATCATTGTACATTGAAATTTCTGCTTGCGTATGCTTTAGAAGCAAGAATTAAGAGGACTACATTCATTATTTCAGCTGAAAAATGCTAAGTTTATGATTTATAGTCAACATTAATGAAATGTCCCAAACAAGCGTTTTCAGCCCGAGTGGAGCACATTTTGACCGTTTTTTTAAAAACATCATTGTACATTGAAATTTCTGTTTGCGTATGCTTTAGAAGCAAGAATTAAGAGGACTACATTCATTATTTCAGCTGAAAAATGCTTAGTTTATGATTTATAGTCAACATTAATGTAATGTCCCCAACAGCGTTTTCAGCCCGAGTGGAGCACATTTTGACTGTTTTTTTAAAAACATCATTGTACATTGAAATTTCTGCTTGCGTATGCTTTAGAAGCCAGAATTAAGAGGACTACATTCATTATTTCAGCTGAAAAATGCTTAGTTTATGATTTATAGTCAACATTAATGAAATGTCCCCAACAGCGTTTTCAGCCCGAGTGGAGCACATTTTGACTGTTTTTTTAAAAACATCATTGTACATTGAAATTTCTGCTTGCGTATGCTTTAGAAGCAAGAATTAAGAGGACTGCATTCATTATTTCAGCTGAAAAATGCTTAGTTTATGATTTATAGTCAACATTAATGAAATGTCCCAAACAAGCGTTTTCAGCCCGAGTGGAGCACATTTTGACCGTTTTTTTAAAAACATCATTGTACATTGAAATTTCTGTTTGCGTATGCTTTAGAAGCAAGAATTAAGAGGACTACATTCATTATTTCAGCTGAAAAATGCTTAGTTTATGATTTATAGTCAACATTAATGTAATGTCCCAAACAAGCGTTTTCAGCCCGAGTAGAGCACATTTTGACTGTTTTTTTAAAAACATCATTGTACATTGAAATTTCTGCTTGCGTATGCTTTAGAAGCAAGAATTAAGAGGACTACATTCATTATTTCGGCTGAAAAATGCTTAGTTTATGATTTATAGTCAACATTGATGAAATGTCCCCAACAGCGTTTTCAGCCCGAGTGGAGCACATTTTGACTGTTTTTTTAAAAACATCATTGTACATTGAAATTTCTGCTTGCGTATGCTTTAGAAGCAAGAATTAAGAGGACTACATTCATTATTTCAGCTGAAAAATGCTTAGTTTTTTATTTATAGTCAACATTAATGAAATGTCCCCAACAGCGTTTTCAGCCCGAGTGGAGCACATTTTGACTGTTTTTTTTAAAAACATCATTGTACATTGAAATTTCTGCTTGCGTATGCTTTAGAAGCAAGAATTAAGAGGACTACATTCATTATTTCAGCTGAAAAATGCTTAGTTTATGAATTATAGTCAACATTAATGAAATGTTCCAAACAAGCGTTTTCAGCCCGAGTGGAGCACATTTTGACCGTTTTTTTAAAAACATCATTGTACATTGAAATTTCTGTTTGCGTATGCTTTAGAAGCAAGAATTAAGAGGACTACATTCATTATTTCGGCTGAAAAATGCTTAGTTTATGATTTATAGTCAACATTGATGAAATGTCCCCAACAGCGTTTTCAGCCCGAGTGGAGCACATTTTGACTGTTTTTTTAAAAACATCATTGTACATTGAAATTTCTGCTTGCGTATGCTTTAGAAGCAAGAATTAAGAGGACTACATTCATTATTTCAGCTGAAAAATGCTTAGTTTTTGATTTATAGTCAACATTAATGAAATGTCCCCAACAGCGTTTTCAGCCCGAGTGGAGCACATTTTGACTGTTTTTTTTAAAAACATCATTGTACATTGAAATTTCTGCTTGCGTATGCTTTAGAAGCAAGAATTAAGAGGACTACATTCATTATTTCAGCTGAAAAATGCTTAGTTTATGAATTATAGTCAACATTAATGAAATGTTCCAAACAAGCGTTTTCAGCCCGAGTGGAGCACATTTTGACCGTTTTTTTAAAAACATCATTGTACATTGAAATTTCTGTTTGCGTATGCTTTAGAAGCAAGAATTAAGAGGACTACATTCATTATTTCAGCTGAAAAATGCTTAGTTTATGATTTATAGTCAACATTAATGTAATGTCCCCAACAAGCGTTTTCAGCCCGAGTGGAGCACATTTTGACTGTTTTTTTAAAAACATCATTGTACATTGAAATTTCTGCTTGCGTATGCTTTAGAAGCAAGAATTAAGAGGACTACATTCATTATTTCAGCTGAAAAATGCTTAGTTTTTGATTTATAGTCAACATTAATGAAATGTCCCCAACAGCGTTTTCAGCCCGAGTGGAGCACATTTTGACTGTTTTTTTAAAAACATCATTGTACATTGAAATTTCTGTTTGCGTATGCTTTAGAAGCAAGAATTAAGAGGACTACATTCATTATTTCAGCTGAAAAATGCTTAGTTTATGATTTATAGTCAACATTAATGTAATGTCCCAAACAAGCGTTTTCAGCCCGAGTGAGCACATTTTGACCGTTTTTTTAAAAACATCATTGTACATTGAAATTTCTGTTTGCGTATGCTTTAGAAGCAAGAATTAAGAGGACTACATTCATTATTTCAGCTGAAAAATGCTTAGTTTATGATTTATAGTCAACATTAATGTAATGTCCCAAACAAGCGTTTTCAGCCCGAGTGGAGCACATTTTGACTGTTTTTTTAAAAACATCATTGTACATTGAAATTTCTGCTTGCGTATGCTTTAGAAGCAAGAATTAAGAGGACTACATTCATTATTTCAGCTGAAAAATGCTTAGTTTATGATTTATAGTCAACATTAATGAAATGTCCCCAACAGCGTTTTCAGCCCGAGTGGAGCACATTTTGACTGTTTTTTTTAAAAACATCATTGTACATTGAAATTTCTGCTTGCGTATGCTTTAGAAGCAAGAATTAAGAGGACTACATTCATTATTTCAGCTGAAAAATGCTTAGTTTTTGATTTATAGTCAACATTATTGTAATGTCCCAAACAAGCGTTTTCAGCCCGAGTGGAGCACATTTTGACTGTTTTTTTAAAAACATCATTGTACATTGAAATTTCTGTTTGCGTATGCTTTAGAAGCAAGAATTAAGAGGACTACATTCATTATTTCAGCTGAAAAATGCTTAGTTTTTGATTTATAGTCAACATTAATGAAATGTCCCCAACAGCGTTTTCAGCCCGAGTGGAGCACATTTTGACCGTTTTTTTAAAAACATCATTGTACATTGAAATTTCTGTTTGCGTATGCTTTAGAAGCAAGAATTAAGAGGACTACATTCATTATTTCAGCTGAAAAATGCTTAGTTTATGATTTATAGTCAACATTAATGTAATGTCCCAAACAAGCGTTTTCAGCCCGAGTGGAGCACATTTTGACCGTTTTTTTAAAAACATCATTGTACATTGAAATTTCTGTTTGCGTATGCTTTAGAAGCAAGAATTAAGAGGACTACATTCATTATTTCAGCTGAAAAATGCTTAGTTTATGAATTATAGTCAACATTAATGAAATGTTCCAAACAAGCGTTTTCAGCCCGAGTGGAGCACATTTTGACCGTTTTTTTAAAAACATCATTGTACATTGAAATTTCTGTTTGCGTATGCTGTAGAAGCAAGAATTAAGAGGACTACATTCATTATTTCAGCTGAAAAATGCTTAGTTTATGATTTATAGTCAACATTAATGAAATGTTCCAAACAAGCGTTTTCAGCCCGAGTGGAGCACATTTTGACCGTTTTTTTAAAAACATCATTGTACATTGAAATTTCTGTTTGCGTATGCTTTAGAAGCAAGAATTAAGAGGACTACATTCATTATTTCAGCTGAAAAATGCTTAGTTTATGATTTATAGTCAACATTAATGTAATGTCCCCAACAAGCGTTTTCAGCCCGAGTGGAGCACATTTTGACCGTTTTTTTAAAAACATCATTGTACATTGAAATTTCTGTTTGCGTATGCTTTAGAAGCAAGAATTAAGAGGACTACATTCATTATTTCAGCTGAAAAATGCTTAGTTTATGATTTATAGTCAACATTAATGTAATGTCCCCAACAGCGTTTTCAGCCCGAGTGGAGCACATTTTGACTGTTTTTTTAAAAACATCATTGTACATTGAAATTTCTGCTTGCGTATGCTTTAGAAGCCAGAATTAAGAGGACTACATTCATTATTTCAGCTGAAAAATGCTTAGTTTATGATTTATAGTCAACATTAATGAAATGTCCCCAACAGCGTTTTCAGCCCGAGTGGAGCACATTTTGACTGTTTTTTTAAAAACATCATTGTACATTGAAATTTCTGCTTGCGTATGCTTTAGAAGCAAGAATTAAGAGGACTGCATTCATTATTTCAGCTGAAAAATGCTTAGTTTATGATTTATAGTCAACATTAATGAAATGTCCCAAACAAGCGTTTTCAGCCCGAGTGGAGCACATTTTGACCGTTTTTTTAAAAACATCATTGTACATTGAAATTTCTGTTTGCGTATGCTTTAGAAGCAAGAATTAAGAGGACTACATTCATTATTTCAGCTGAAAAATGCTTAGTTTATGATTTATAGTCAACATTAATGTAATGTCCCAAACAAGCGTTTTCAGCCCGAGTAGAGCACATTTTGACTGTTTTTTTAAAAACATCATTGTACATTGAAATTTCTGCTTGCGTATGCTTTAGAAGCAAGAATTAAGAGGACTACATTCATTATTTCGGCTGAAAAATGCTTAGTTTATGATTTATAGTCAACATTGATGAAATGTCCCCAACAGCGTTTTCAGCCCGAGTGGAGCACATTTTGACTGTTTTTTTAAAAACATCATTGTACATTGAAATTTCTGCTTGCGTATGCTTTAGAAGCAAGAATTAAGAGGACTACATTCATTATTTCAGCTGAAAAATGCTTAGTTTTTTATTTATAGTCAACATTAATGAAATGTCCCCAACAGCGTTTTCAGCCCGAGTGGAGCACATTTTGACTGTTTTTTTAAAAACATCATTGTACATTGAAATTTCTGCTTGCGTATGCTTTAGAAGCAAGAATTAAGAGGACTACATTCATTATTTCAGCTGAAAAATGCTTAGTTTTTGATTTATAGTCAACATTAATGAAATGTCCCCAACAGCGTTTTCAGCCCGAGTGGAGCACATTTTGACTGTTTTTTTAAAAACATCATTGTACATTGAAATTTCTGTTTGCGTATGCTTTAGAAGCAAGAATTAAGAGGACTACATTCATTATTTCAGCTGAAAAATGCTTAGTTTATGATTTATAGTCAACATTAATGTAATGTCCCAAACAAGCGTTTTCAGCCCGAGTGGAGCACATTTTGACCGTTTTTTTAAAAACATCATTGTACATTGAAATTTCTGTTTGCGTATGCTTTAGAAGCAAGAATTAAGAGGACTACATTCATTATTTCAGCTGAAAAATGCTTAGTTTATGATTTATAGTCAACATTAATGTAATGTCCCAAACAAGCGTTTTCAGCCCGAGTGGAGCACATTTTGACTGTTTTTTTAAAAACATCATTGTACATTGAAATTTCTGCTTGCGTATGCTTTAGAAGCAAGAATTAAGAGGACTACATTCATTATTTCAGCTGAAAAATGCTTAGTTTATGATTTATAGTCAACATTAATGAAATGTCCCAAACAAGCGTTTTCAGCCCGAGTGGAGCACATTTTGACCGTTTTTTTAAAAACATCATTGTACATTGAAATTTCTGTTTGCGTATGCTTTAGAAGCAAGAATTAAGAGGACTACATTCATTATTTCAGCTGAAAAATGCTTAGTTTATGATTTATAGTCAACATTAATGTAATGTCCCCAACAGCGTTTTCAGCCCGAGTGGAGCACATTTTGACTGTTTTTTTAAAAACATCATTGTACATTGAAATTTCTGCTTGCGTATGCTTTAGAAGCCAGAATTAAGAGGACTACATTCATTATTTCAGCTGAAAAATGCTTAGTTTATGATTTATAGTCAACATTAATGAAATGTCCCCAACAGCGTTTTCAGCCCGAGTGGAGCACATTTTGACTGTTTTTTTAAAAACATCATTGTACATTGAAATTTCTGCTTGCGTATGCTTTAGAAGCAAGAATTAAGAGGACTACATTCATTATTTCAGCTGAAAAATGCTTAGTTTATGATTTATAGTCAACATTAATGAAATGTCCCAAACAAGCGTTTTCAGCCCGAGTGGAGCACATTTTGACCGTTTTTTTAAAAACATCATTGTACATTGAAATTTCTGTTTGCGTATGCTTTAGAAGCAAGAATTAAGAGGACTACATTCATTATTTCAGCTGAAAAATGCTTAGTTTATGATTTATAGTCAACATTAATGTAATGTCCCAAACAAGCGTTTTCAGCCCGAGTAGAGCACATTTTGACTGTTTTTTTAAAAACATCATTGTACATTGAAATTTCTGCTTGCGTATGCTTTAGAAGCAAGAATTAAGAGGACTACATTCATTATTTCGGCTGAAAAATGCTTAGTTTATGATTTATAGTCAACATTGATGAAATGTCCCCAACAGCGTTTTCAGCCCGAGTGGAGCACATTTTGACTGTTTTTTTAAAAACATCATTGTACATTGAAATTTCTGCTTGCGTATGCTTTAGAAGCAAGAATTAAGAGGACTACATTCATTATTTCAGCTGAAAAATGCTTAGTTTTTTATTTATAGTCAACATTAATGAAATGTCCCCAACAGCGTTTTCAGCCCGAGTGGAGCACATTTTGACTGTTTTTTTTAAAAACATCATTGTACATTGAAATTTCTGCTTGCGTATGCTTTAGAAGCAAGAATTAAGAGGACTACATTCATTATTTCAGCTGAAAAATGCTTAGTTTATGAATTATAGTCAACATTAATGAAATGTTCCAAACAAGCGTTTTCAGCCCGAGTGGAGCACATTTTGACCGTTTTTTTTAAAAACATCATTGTACATTGAAATTTCTGTTTGCGTATGCTTTAGAAGCAAGAATTAAGAGGACTACATTCATTATTTCAGCTGAAAAATGCTTAGTTTATGATTTATAGTCAACATTAATGTAATGTCCCAAACAAGCGTTTTCAGCCCGAGTGGAGCACATTTTGACTGTTTTTTTAAAAACATCATTGTACATTGAAATTTCTGCTTGCGTATGCTTTAGAAGCAAGAATTAAGAGGACTACATTCATTATTTCAGCTGAAAAATGCTAAGTTTATGATTTATAGTCAACATTAATGAAATGTCCCAAACAAGCGTTTTCAGCCCGAGTGGAGCACATTTTGACCGTTTTTTTTAAAAACATCATTGTACATTGAAATTTCTGTTTGCGTATGCTTTAGAAGCAAGAATTAAGAGGACTACATTCATTATTTCAGCTGAAAAATGCTTAGTTTATGATTTATAGTCAACATTAATGTAATGTCCCCAACAGCGTTTTCAGCCCGAGTGGAGCACATTTTGACTGTTTTTTTAAAAACATCATTGTACATTGAAATTTCTGCTTGCGTATGCTTTAGAAGCCAGAATTAAGAGGACTACATTCATTATTTCAGCTGAAAAATGCTTAGTTTATGATTTATAGTCAACATTAATGAAATGTCCCCAACAGCGTTTTCAGCCCGAGTGGAGCACATTTTGACTGTTTTTTTAAAAACATCATTGTACATTGAAATTTCTGCTTGCGTATGCTTTAGAAGCAAGAATTAAGAGGACTGCATTCATTATTTCAGCTGAAAAATGCTTAGTTTATGATTTATAGTCAACATTAATGAAATGTCCCAAACAAGCGTTTTCAGCCCGAGTGGAGCACATTTTGACCGTTTTTTTAAAAACATCATTGTACATTGAAATTTCTGTTTGCGTATGCTTTAGAAGCAAGAATTAAGAGGACTACATTCATTATTTCAGCTGAAAAATGCTTAGTTTATGATTTATAGTCAACATTAATGTAATGTCCCAAACAAGCGTTTTCAGCCCGAGTAGAGCACATTTTGACTGTTTTTTTAAAAACATCATTGTACATTGAAATTTCTGCTTGCGTATGCTTTAGAAGCAAGAATTAAGAGGACTACATTCATTATTTCGGCTGAAAAATGCTTAGTTTATGATTTATAGTCAACATTGATGAAATGTCCCCAACAGCGTTTTCAGCCCGAGTGGAGCACATTTTGACTGTTTTTTTAAAAACATCATTGTACATTGAAATTTCTGCTTGCGTATGCTTTAGAAGCAAGAATTAAGAGGACTACATTCATTATTTCAGCTGAAAAATGCTTAGTTTTTTATTTATAGTCAACATTAATGAAATGTCCCCAACAGCGTTTTCAGCCCGAGTGGAGCACATTTTGACTGTTTTTTTTAAAAACATCATTGTACATTGAAATTTCTGCTTGCGTATGCTTTAGAAGCAAGAATTAAGAGGACTACATTCATTATTTCAGCTGAAAAATGCTTAGTTTATGAATTATAGTCAACATTAATGAAATGTTCCAAACAAGCGTTTTCAGCCCGAGTGGAGCACATTTTGACCGTTTTTTTAAAAACATCATTGTACATTGAAATTTCTGTTTGCGTATGCTTTAGAAGCAAGAATTAAGAGGACTACATTCATTATTTCGGCTGAAAAATGCTTAGTTTATGATTTATAGTCAACATTGATGAAATGTCCCCAACAGCGTTTTCAGCCCGAGTGGAGCACATTTTGACTGTTTTTTTAAAAACATCATTGTACATTGAAATTTCTGCTTGCGTATGCTTTAGAAGCAAGAATTAAGAGGACTACATTCATTATTTCAGCTGAAAAATGCTTAGTTTTTGATTTATAGTCAACATTAATGAAATGTCCCCAACAGCGTTTTCAGCCCGAGTGGAGCACATTTTGACTGTTTTTTTTAAAAACATCATTGTACATTGAAATTTCTGCTTGCGTATGCTTTAGAAGCAAGAATTAAGAGGACTACATTCATTATTTCAGCTGAAAAATGCTTAGTTTATGAATTATAGTCAACATTAATGAAATGTTCCAAACAAGCGTTTTCAGCCCGAGTGGAGCACATTTTGACCGTTTTTTTAAAAACATCATTGTACATTGAAATTTCTGTTTGCGTATGCTTTAGAAGCAAGAATTAAGAGGACTACATTCATTATTTCAGCTGAAAAATGCTTAGTTTATGATTTATAGTCAACATTAATGTAATGTCCCCAACAAGCGTTTTCAGCCCGAGTGGAGCACATTTTGACTGTTTTTTTAAAAACATCATTGTACATTGAAATTTCTGCTTGCGTATGCTTTAGAAGCAAGAATTAAGAGGACTACATTCATTATTTCAGCTGAAAAATGCTTAGTTTTTGATTTATAGTCAACATTAATGAAATGTCCCCAACAGCGTTTTCAGCCCGAGTGGAGCACATTTTGACTGTTTTTTTAAAAACATCATTGTACATTGAAATTTCTGTTTGCGTATGCTTTAGAAGCAAGAATTAAGAGGACTACATTCATTATTTCAGCTGAAAAATGCTTAGTTTATGATTTATAGTCAACATTAATGTAATGTCCCAAACAAGCGTTTTCAGCC
>NW_028283500.1:5000-12500 GCF_059441005.1 Hippichthys cyanospilos
GAGTGTCCTGGTTCCCTGGAGCGGCCAAATATTAGGCAAAAAGCCGGTGTCCGCCCGGTTCCCCAAACGCCCCTGGTCGCCCAACTCAGGGGAGAAGTGCTGAAGTCAGGCCGAGTTGCCTGGTTCCCTGGAGCGGCCAAATATTAGGCAAAGTGCCGCTGTCCGCCCGGTTCTCGGGCCGGCTGTAAAAACGACTAAGTCCAACTTCAGGCTGGGAAGTGGCAAACTGAGGCCGAGTGTCCTGGTTCCCAAAATCGGCCAAATATTAGGCAAAGTGCCGGTGTCCGCCCGGTTCCCCAAACGCCCCTGGTCGCCCAACTCAGGGGCAGAAGTGCTGAAATGAGGCCGAGTTGCCTGGTTCCCTAAAGCGGCCAAAAAAAGAGCAAAGTGCCGGTGTCCGCCCGGTTCCTTAAACGCCCCTGGTCGCCCAACTGACCGGCAGAAGTGCTGAAATGAGGCCGACCTGCCTGGTTCCCTGGAGCGGCCAAATATTAGGCAAAGTGCCGCTGTCCGCCCGGTTCCCCAAACGCCCCTGGTCGCCCAACTCAGGGGCAGAAGTGCTGAAATGAGGCCGAGTTGCCTGGTTCCCTAAAGCGGCCAAATATTAGGCAAAGTGCCGGTGTCCGCCCGGTTCCCCAAACGCCCCTGGTCGCCCAACTCAGGGGCAGAAGTGCAGGAATGAGGCCGACCTGCCTGGTTCCCCGGAGCGGCCAAATATTAGGCAAAGTGCCGGTGTCAAACGCCCCTGGTCGCCCAGCCCAAAAAATGACAAAGTCCCACAAACGCCCCTGGTCGCCCAGCCGAAAAAATGACTAAGTGCCAACGGCGCCCCTGGTCGCCCAGCCGAAAAAATGACTAAGTGCCAACAGCGCCCCTGGTCGCCCAAACACTCAACGCCCCTGGTCGCCCAGCCGAAAAAATGACAAAGTGCCAACGGCGCCCCTGGTCGCCCAGCCGAAAAAATGACTAAGTGCCAACAGCGCCCCTGGTCGCCCAAACACTAAACGCCCCTGGTCGCCCAGCCGAAAAAATGACTAAGTGCCAACGGCGCCCCTGGTCGCCCAGGATTAAAAAATGACAAAGTCACACTTCAGGCCGACTTGTGCTGAGCAGAGGCCGGCGCTCCTGGTTCCCTGGAGCGGCCAAATTAAAGGCAATGTCCCGGTGTCATCCCGGTCCCTCAAACGCCCCTGGTCGCCCAGGATTAAAATATGACAAAGTCCCACTTCAGGCCGACTTGTGCTGAGCAGAGGCCGGCGTTCCTGGTTCCCCGGAGCGGCCAAATATTAGGCAAAGTGCCGCTGTCCGCCCGGTTCCCCAAACGCCCCTGGTCGCCCAACTCAGGGGAGAAGTGCTGAAGTCAGGCCGAGTTGCCTGGTTCCCTGAAACGGCCAAATATTAGGCAAAGTGCCGCTGTCCGCCCGGTTCCTCACACGCCCCTGGTCGCCCAACTTACCGGCAGAAGTGCTGAAGTCAGGCCGACCTGCCTGGTTCCCTGGAGCGGCCAAATATTAGGCAAAGTGCCGGTGTCCGCCCGGTTCCTTAAACGCCCCTGGTCGCCCAACTGACCGGCAGAAGTGCTGAAATGAGGCCGACCTGCCTGGTTCCCTGGAGCGGCCAAATATTAGGCAAAGTGCCGCTGTCCGCCCGGTTCCCCAAACGCCCCTGGTCGCCCAACTCAGGGGAGAAGTGCTGAAATGAGGCCGAGTGTCCTGGTTCCCAAAATCGGCCAAATATTAGGCAAAGTGCCGGTGTCCGCCCGGTTCCCCAAACGCCCCTGGTCGCCCAACTCAGGGGCAGAAGTGCTGAAATGAGGCCGAGTTGCCTGGTTCCCCAAAGCGGGCAAAAAAAGAGCAAAGTGCCGGTGTCCGCCCGGTTCCCCAAACGCCCCTGGTCGCCCAACTCAGGGGCAGAAGTGCAGGAATGAGGCCGACCTGCCTGGTTCCCTGGAGCGGCTAAAAATTAGGCAAAGTGCCGGTGTCAAACGCCCCTGGTCGCCCAGCCCAAAAAATGACAAAGTCCCACAAACGCCCCTGGTCGCCCAGCCCAAAAAATGACAAAGTCCCACAAACGCCCCTGGTCGCCCAGCCGAAAAAATGACTAAGTGCCAACAGCGCCCCTGGTCGCCCAAACACTAAACGCCCCTGGTCGCCCAGCCGAAAAAATGACTAAGTGCCAACGGCGCCCCTGGTCGCCCAGCCGAAAAAATGACTAAGTGCCAACAGCGCCCCTGGTCGCCCAAACACTAAACGCCCCTGGTCGCCCAGCCGAAAAAATGACTAAGTGCCAACGGCGCCCCTGGTCGCCCAGGATTAAAAAATGACAAAGTCACACTTCAGGCCGACTTGTGCTGAGCAGAGGCCGGCGCTCCTGGTTCCCTGGAGCGGCCAAATTAAAGGCAATGTCCCGGTGTCATCCCGGTCCCTCAAACGCCCCTGGTCGCCCAGGATTAAAATATGACAAAGTCACACTTCAGGCCGACTTGTGCTGAGCAGAGGCCGGCGCTCCTGGTTCCCTGGAGCGGCCAAATTAAAGGCAATGTCCCGGTGTCATCCCGGTCCCTCAAACGCCCCTGGTCGCCCAGGATTAAAATATGACAAAGTCACACTTCAGGCCGACTTGTGCTGAGCAGAGGCCGGCGCTCCTGGTTCCCTGGAGCGGCCAAATTAAAGGCAATGTCCCGGTGTCATCCCGGTCCCTCAAACGCCCCTGGTCGCCCAGGATTAAAATATGACAAAGTCACACTTCAGGCCGACTTGTGCTGAGCAGAGGCCGGCGCTCCTGGTTCCCTGGAGCGGCCAAATTAAAGGCAAAGTGCCGGTGTCAGCCCGGTCCCTCAAACGCCCCTGGTCGCCCAGGATTAAAATATGACAAAGTCCCACTTCAGGCCGACTTGTGCTGAGCAGAGGCCGGCGTTCCTGGTTCCCTGGAGCGGCCAAATTAAAGGCAAAGTGCCGGTGTCATCCCGGTCCCTCAAACGCCCCTGGTCGCCCAGGATTAAAATATGACAAAGTCCCACTTCAGGCCGACTTGTGCTGAGCAGAGGCCGGCGTTCCTGGTTCCCTGGAGCGGCCGAATTAAAGGCAAAGTCCCGGTGTCAGCCCGGTCCCACAAACGCCCCTGGTCGCCCAGCCACACGGCGCCCCTGGTCGCCCATCCACAAAAACGGCAAAGTGTCAAAAATGCCCCTGGTCGCCCAGCCAATAAACGCCCCTGGTCGCCCATTCATAAAAACGGCAAAGTGTCAAAAATGCCCCTGGTCGCCCAGCCACTAGCCGCCCCTGGTCGCCCATCCATAAAAACGGCAAAGTGTCAAAAATGCCCCTGGTCGCCCAGCAAACAAACGCCCCTGGTCGCCCATCCATAAAAACGGCAAAGTGTCAAAAATGCCCCTGGTCGCCCAGCAAACAAACGCCCCTGGTCGCCCATCCATAAAAACGGCAAAGTGTCAAAAATGCCCCTGGTCGCCCAGCAAACAAACGCCCCTGGTCGCCCATCCATAAAAACGGCAAAGTGTCAAAAATGCCCCTGGTCGCCCAGCAAACAAACGCCCCTGGTCGCCCATCCATAAAAACGGCAAAGTGTCAAAAATGCCCCTGGTCGCCCAGCAAACAAACGCCCCTGGTCGCCCATCCATAAAAACGGCAAAGTGTCAAAAATGCCCCTGGTCGCCCAGCAAACAAACGCCCCTGGTCGCCCATCCATAAAAACGGCAAAGTGTCAAAAATGCCCCTGGTCACCCAGCAAACAAACGCCCCTGGTCGCCCATCCATAAAAACGGCAAAGTGTCAAAAATGCCCCTGGTCGCCCAGCAAACAAACGCCCCTGGTCGCCCATCCATAAAAACGGCAAAGTGTCAAAAATGCCCCTGGTCGCCCAGCAAACAAACGCCCCTGGTCGCCCATCCATAAAAACGGCAAAGTGTCAAAAATGCCCCTGGTCGCCCAGCAAACAAACGCCCCTGGTCGCCCATCCATAAAAACGGCAAAGTGTCAAAAATGCCCCTGGTCGCCCAGCAAACAAACGCCCCTGGTCGCCCATCCATAAAAACGGCAAAGTGTCAAAAATGCCCCTGGTCGCCCAGCAAACAAACGCCCCTGGTCGCCCATCCATAAAAACGGCAAAGTGTCAAAAATGCCCCTGGTCGCCCAGCAAACAAACGCCCCTGGTCGCCCATCCATAAAAACGGCAAAGTGTCAAAAATGCCCCTGGTCGCCCAGCAAACAAACGCCCCTGGTCGCCCATCCATAAAAACGGCAAAGTGTCAAAAATGCCCCTGGTCGCCCAGCAAACAAACGCCCCTGGTCGCCCATCCATAAAAACGGCAAAGTGTCAAAAATGCCCCTGGTCGCCCAGCAAACAAACGCCCCTGGTCGCCCATCCATAAAAACGGCAAAGTGTCAAAAATGCCCCTGGTCGCCCAGCAAACAAACGCCCCTGGTCGCCCATCCATAAAAACGGCAAAGTGTCAAAAATGCCCCTGGTCGCCCAGCAAACAAACGCCCCTGGTCGCCCATCCATAAAAACGGCAAAGTGTCAAAAATGCCCCTGGTCGCCCAGCAAACAAACGCCCCTGGTCGCCCATCCATAAAAACGGCAAAGTGTCAAAAATGCCCCTGGTCGCCCAGCAAACAAACGCCCCTGGTCGCCCATCCATAAAAACGGCAAAGTGTCAAAAATGCCCCTGGTCGCCCAGCAAACAAACGCCCCTGGTCGCCCATCCATAAAAACGGCAAAGTGTCAAAAATGCCCCTGGTCGCCCAGCAAACAAACGCCCCTGGTCGCCCATCCATAAAAACGGCAAAGTGTCAAAAATGCCCCTGGTCGCCCAGCAAACAAACGCCCCTGGTCGCCCATCCATAAAAACGGCAAAGTGTCAAAAATGCCCCTGGTCGCCCAGCAAACAAACGCCCCTGGTCGCCCATCCATAAAAACGGCAAAGTGTCAAAAATGCCCCTGGTCGCCCAGCAAACAAACGCCCCTGGTCGCCCATCCATAAAAACGGCAAAGTGTCAAAAATGCCCCTGGTCGCCCAGCAAACAAACGCCCCTGGTCGCCCATCCATAAAAACGGCAAAGTGTCAAAAATGCCCCTGGTCGCCCAGCAAACAAACGCCCCTGGTCGCCCATCCATAAAAACGGCAAAGTGTCAAAAATGCCCCTGGTCGCCCAGCAAACAAACGCCCCTGGTCGCCCATCCATAAAAACGGCAAAGTGTCAAAAATGCCCCTGGTCGCCCAGCAAACAAACGCCCCTGGTCGCCCATCCATAAAAACGGCAAAGTGTCAAAAATGCCCCTGGTCGCCCAGCAAACAAACGCCCCTGGTCGCCCATCCATAAAAACGGCAAAGTGTCAAAAATGCCCCTGGTCGCCCAGCAAACAAACGCCCCTGGTCGCCCATCCATAAAAACGGCAAAGTGTCAAAAATGCCCCTGGTCGCCCAGCAAACAAACGCCCCTGGTCGCCCATCCATAAAAACGGCAAAGTGTCAAAAATGCCCCTGGTCGCCCAGCAAACAAACGCCCCTGGTCGCCCATCCATAAAAACGGCAAAGTGTCAAAAATGCCCCTGGTCGCCCAGCAAACAAACGCCCCTGGTCGCCCATCCATAAAAACGGCAAAGTGTCAAAAATGCCCCTGGTCGCCCAGCAAACAAACGCCCCTGGTCGCCCATCCATAAAAACGGCAAAGTGTCAAAAATGCCCCTGGTCACCCAGCAAACAAACGCCCCTGGTCGCCCATCCATAAAAACGGCAAAGTGTCAAAAATGCCCCTGGTCGCCCAGCAAACAAACGCCCCTGGTCGCCCATCCATAAAAACGGCAAAGTGTCAAAAATGCCCCTGGTCGCCCAGCAAACAAACGCCCCTGGTCGCCCATCCATAAAAAATGACTAAGTGCAAACAGCGCCCCTGGTCGCCCAAACACTCAACGCCCCTGGTCGCCCAGCCGAAAAAATGACTAAGTGCCAACGGCGCCCCTGGTCGCCCAAACACTCAACGCCCCTGGTCGCCCAGCCTTAAAAATGACTAAGTGCAAACGGCGCCCCTGGTCGCCCAGCCGAAAAAATGACAAAGTGCCAACAGCGCCCCTGGTCGCCCAACCGAAAAAATGACTAAGTGCCCGCATCTTTTGCGTTGACCCCCCACCTCTACCCTCAAACCAAAAAGATGCGGAGGTTTGACCCAGATCTCCAAAACACTATCGGCACATATATAGGGAACAGCATTTTAAGAGCTTTTGGAGCCGAAAATATGACAAAGTCCCACTTTTTCGAAAATATGACAAAGTCCCACTTTTCGAAAATATGACAAAGTCCCACTTTTTCGAAAATATGGCAAAGTCCCACTTTTCTGAAAATATGACAGAGTGCCACTTTTATCACAAATGAGTGCCTGGCTCCCCGGCAATGTGAAACACGAACACGGACTGGAGAAGCGGGCGGCTTTGCCGCTCGCCGCGGCCTCGCTCCGGAAGGGGGGGGGGGCCGCTTATGAAACACGAACACGGACTGGAGAAGCGGGCGGCGTTGCCGCTCGCCGCGGCCTCGCTCCGGGTGGGGGGGGGCCGCTAATGAAACACGAACACGGACTGGAGAAGCGGGCGGCTTTGCCGCTCTTCCCGGCCTCGCTCCGAGCGGGCGGGCCGAATATTAAACACGAACACGGACCGGAGAAGCGGGCGGCTCTGCCGCTCGCCGCGGCCTTTCGGGGGGGCCGCTTATGAAACACGAACACGGACCGGAGAAGCGGTCGGCTTAGCCGCTCTTCCCGGCCTCGCTCCGAGCGGGCGGGCCGAATATTAAACACGAACACGGACCGGAGAAGCGGGCGGCCTTTTGGCTCGCCGCGGCCTTTCGGGGGGGCCGCTTATGAAACACGAACACGGACCGGAGAAGCGGTCGGCTTAGCCGCTCTTCCCGGCCTCGCTCCGAGCGGGCGGGCCGAATATTAAACACGAACACGGACCGGAGAAGCGGGCGGCCTTTTGGCTCGCCGCGGCCTTTCGGGGGGGCCGCTTATGAAACACGAACACGGACCGGAGAAGCGGTCGGCTTAGCCGCTCTTCCCGGCCTCGCTCCGAGCGGGCGGGCCGAATATTAAACACGAACACGGACCGGAGAAGCGGGCGGCCTTTTGGCTCGCCGCGGCCTTTCGGGGGGGCCGCTTATGAAACACGAACACGGACCGGAGAAGCGGTCGGCTTAGCCGCTCTCCCCGGCCTCGCTCCGAGCGGGCGGGCCGAATATTAAACACGAACACGGACCGGAGAAGCGGGCGGCCTTTTGGCTCGCCGCGGCCTTTCGGGGGGGCCGCTTATGAAACACGAACACGGACCGGAGAAGCGGTCGGCTTAGCCGCTCTCCCCGGCCTCGCTCCGAGCGGGCGGGCCGAATATTAAACACGAACACGGACCGGAGAAGCGGGCGGCCTTTTGGCTCGCCGCGGCCTTTCGGGGGGGCCGCTTATGAAACACGAACACGGACCGGAGAAGCGGTCGGCT
>NW_028283501.1:0-15000 GCF_059441005.1 Hippichthys cyanospilos
GTGCCGGTGACGGCCCGGTTCTCGGGCCGGCCGGGAAAACGACAAAGTCCAACTTCAGGCTGGGAAGTGGCAAAATGAGGCCGAGTGTCCTGGTTCCCCAAAACGGCTAAAAATAAGGCAAAGTGCCGGTGACGGCCCGGTTCTCGGGCCGGCCGCGAAAACGACAAAGTCCAACTTCAGGCTGGGAAGTGGCAAAATGAGGCCGAGTGTCCTGGTTCCCCAAAACGGCTAAAAATAAGGCAAAGTGCCGGTGACGGCCCGGTTCTCGGGCCGGCCGGGAAAACGACAAAGTCCAACTTCAGGCTGGGAAGTGGCAAAATGAGGCCGAGTGTCCTGGTTCCCCAAAACGGCTAAAAATAAGGCAAAGTGCCGGTGACGGCCCGGTTCTCGGGCCGGCCGGGAAAACGACAAAGTCCAACTTCAGGCTGGGAAGTGGCAAAATGAGGCCGAGTGTCCTGGTTCCCTGGAGCGGCCAAAAAAAAGAGCAAAAAGCCGGTGTCCGCCCGGTTCCCCAAACGCCCCTGGTCGCCCAACTCAGGGGAGAAGTGCAAAGTGCCGGTGTCCGCCCGGTTCCCCAAACGCCCCTGGTCGCCCAACTCAGGGGAGAAGTGCTGAAATGAGGCCGAGTGTCCTGGTTCCCAAAATCGGCCAAATATTAGGCAAAGTGCCGGTGTCCGCCCGGTTCCCCAAACGCCCCTGGTCGCCCAACTCAGGGGCAGAAGTGCTGAAATGAGGCCGAGTTGCCTGGTTCCCTAAAGCGGCCAAAAAAAGAGCAAAGTGCCGGTGTCCGCCCGGTTCCCCAAACGCCCCTGGTCGCCCAACTCAGGGGAGAAGTGCTGAAATGAGGCCGAGTGTCCTGGTTCCCAAAATCGGCCAAATATTAGGCAAAGTGCCGGTGTCCGCCCGGTTCCCCAAACGCCCCTGGTCGCCCAACTCAGGGGCAGAAGTGCTGAAATGAGGCCGAGTTGCCTGGTTCCCTAAAGCGGCCAAAAAAAGAGCAAAGTGCCGGTGTCCGCCCGGTTCCCCAAACGCCCCTGGTCGCCCAACTCAGGGCAGAAGTGCTGAAGTCAGGCCGAGTGTCCTGGTTCCCTGGAGCGGCCAAATATTAGGCAAAAAGCCGGTGTCCGCCCGGTTCCCCAAACGCCCCTGGTCGCCCAACTCAGGGGAGAAGTGCTGAAGTCAGGCCGAGTTGCCTGGTTCCCTGGAGCGGCCAAATATTAGGCAAAGTGCCGCTGTCCGCCCGGTTCTCGGGCCGGCTGTAAAAACGACTAAGTCCAACTTCAGGCTGGGAAGTGGCAAACTGAGGCCGAGTGTCCTGGTTCCCAAAATCGGCCAAATATTAGGCAAAGTGCCGGTGTCCGCCCGGTTCCCCAAACGCCCCTGGTCGCCCAACTCAGGGGCAGAAGTGCTGAAATGAGGCCGAGTTGCCTGGTTCCCTAAAGCGGCCAAAAAAAGAGCAAAGTGCCGGTGTCCGCCCGGTTCCCCAAACGCCCCTGGTCGCCCAACTCAGGGGAGAAGTGCTGAAATGAGGCCGAGTTGCCTGGTTCCCTAAAGCGGCCAAATATTAGGCAAAGTGCCGGTGTCCGCCCGGTTCCCCAAACGCCCCTGGTCGCCCAACTCAGGGGCAGAAGTGCTGAAATGAGGCCGACCTGCCTGGTTCCCTGGAGCGGCCAAATATTAGGCAAAGTGCCGCTGTCCGCCCGGTTCCCCAAACGCCCCTGGTCGCCCAACTCAGGGCAGAAGTGCTGAAATGAGGCCGAGTGTCCTGGTTCCCTGGAGCGGCCAAATATTAGGCAAAAAGCCGGTGTCCGCCCGGTTCCCCAAACGCCCCTGGTCGCCCAACTCAGGGGCAGAAGTGCTGAAATGAGGCCGAGTTGCCTGGTTCCCTAAAGCGGCCAAAAAAAGAGCAAAGTGCCGGTGTCCGCCCGGTTCCCCAAACGCCCCTGGTCGCCCAACTCAGGGGAGAAGTGCTGAAATGAGGCCGAGTTGCCTGGTTCCCTAAAGCGGCCAAATATTAGGCAAAGTGCCGGTGTCCGCCCGGTTCCCCAAACGCCCCTGGTCGCCCAACTCAGGGGCAGAAGTGCTGAAATGAGGCCGACCTGCCTGGTTCCCTGGAGCGGCCAAAAAAAGAGCAAAGTGCCGGTGTCCGCCCGGTTCCCCAAACGCCCCTGGTCGCCCAACTCAGGGGAGAAGTGCTGAAATGAGGCCGAGTGTCCTGGTTCCCAAAATCGGCCAAATATTAGGCAAAGTGCCGGTGTCCGCCCGGTTCCCCAAACGCCCCTGGTCGCCCAACTCAGGGGAGAAGTGCTGAAATGAGGCCGAGTTGCCTGGTTCCCTAAAGCGGCCAAATATTAGGCAAAGTGCCGGTGTCCGCCCGGTTCCCCAAACGCCCCTGGTCGCCCAACTCAGGGGCAGAAGTGCTGAAATGAGGCCGACCTGCCTGGTTCCCTGGAGCGGCCAAATATTAGGCAAAGTGCCGCTGTCCGCCCGGTTCCCCAAACGCCCCTGGTCGCCCAACTCAGGGCAGAAGTGCTGAAATGAGGCCGAGTGTCCTGGTTCCCTGGAGCGGCCAAATATTAGGCAAAAAGCCGGTGTCCGCCCGGTTCCCCAAACGCCCCTGGTCGCCCAACTCAGGGGCAGAAGTGCTGAAATGAGGCCGAGTTGCCTGGTTCCCTAAAGCGGCCAAAAAAAGAGCAAAGTGCCGGTGTCCGCCCGGTTCCCCAAACGCCCCTGGTCGCCCAACTCAGGGGAGAAGTGCTGAAATGAGGCCGAGTTGCCTGGTTCCCTAAAGCGGCCAAATATTAGGCAAAGTGCCGGTGTCCGCCCGGTTCCCCAAACGCCCCTGGTCGCCCAACTCAGGGGCAGAAGTGCTGAAATGAGGCCGACCTGCCTGGTTCCCTGGAGCGGCCAAATATTAGGCAAAGTGCCGCTGTCCGCCCGGTTCCCCAAACGCCCCTGGTCGCCCAACTCAGGGCAGAAGTGCTGAAATGAGGCCGAGTGTCCTGGTTCCCTGGAGCGGCCAAATATTAGGCAAAAAGCCGGTGTCCGCCCGGTTCCCCAAACGCCCCTGGTCGCCCAACTCAGGGGCAGAAGTGCTGAAATGAGGCCGAGTTGCCTGGTTCCCTAAAGCGGCCAAAAAAAGAGCAAAGTGCCGGTGTCCGCCCGGTTCCCCAAACGCCCCTGGTCGCCCAACTCAGGGCAGAAGTGCTGAAGTCAGGCCGAGTGTCCTGGTTCCCTGGAGCGGCCAAATATTAGGCAAAAAGCCGGTGTCCGCCCGGTTCCCCAAACGCCCCTGGTCGCCCAACTCAGGGGAGAAGTGCTGAAGTCAGGCCGACCTGCCTGGTTCCCTGGAGCGGCCAAAAAAAGAGCAAAGTGCCGGTGTCCGCCCGGTTCCCCAAACGCCCCTGGTCGCCCAACTCAGGGGAGAAGTGCTGAAATGAGGCCGAGTTGCCTGGTTCCCAAAATCGGCCAAATATTAGGCAAAGTGCCGGTGTCCGCCCGGTTCCCCAAACGCCCCTGGTCGCCCAACTCAGGGGCAGAAGTGCTGAAATGAGGCCGAGTTGCCTGGTTCCCTAAAGCGGCCAAAAAAAGAGCAAAGTGCCGGTGTCCGCCCGGTTCCCCAAACGCCCCTGGTCGCCCAACTCAGGGGAGAAGTGCTGAAATGAGGCCGAGTTGCCTGGTTCCCTAAAGCGGCCAAATATTAGGCAAAGTGCCGGTGTCCGCCCGGTTCCCCAAACGCCCCTGGTCGCCCAACTCAGGGGAGAAGTGCTGAAATGAGGCCGAGTTGCCTGGTTCCCTAAAGCGGCCAAATATTAGGCAAAGTGCCGGTGTCCGCCCGGTTCCCCAAACGCCCCTGGTCGCCCAACTCAGGGGCAGAAGTGCTGAAATGAGGCCGACCTGCCTGGTTCCCTGGAGCGGCCAAATATTAGGCAAAGTGCCGCTGTCCGCCCGGTTCCCCAAACGCCCCTGGTCGCCCAACTCAGGGCAGAAGTGCTGAAATGAGGCCGAGTGTCCTGGTTCCCTGGAGCGGCCAAATATTAGGCAAAAAGCCGGTGTCCGCCCGGTTCCCCAAACGCCCCTGGTCGCCCAACTCAGGGGCAGAAGTGCTGAAATGAGGCCGAGTTGCCTGGTTCCCTAAAGCGGCCAAAAAAAGAGCAAAGTGCCGGTGTCCGCCCGGTTCCCCAAACGCCCCTGGTCGCCCAACTCAGGGGAGAAGTGCTGAAATGAGGCCGAGTTGCCTGGTTCCCTAAAGCGGCCAAATATTAGGCAAAGTGCCGGTGTCCGCCCGGTTCCCCAAACGCCCCTGGTCGCCCAACTCAGGGGCAGAAGTGCTGAAATGAGGCCGACCTGCCTGGTTCCCTGGAGCGGCCAAAAAAAGAGCAAAGTGCCGGTGTCCGCCCGGTTCCCCAAACGCCCCTGGTCGCCCAACTCAGGGGAGAAGTGCTGAAATGAGGCCGAGTGTCCTGGTTCCCAAAATCGGCCAAATATTAGGCAAAGTGCCGGTGTCCGCCCGGTTCCCCAAACGCCCCTGGTCGCCCAACTCAGGGGAGAAGTGCTGAAATGAGGCCGAGTTGCCTGGTTCCCTAAAGCGGCCAAATATTAGGCAAAGTGCCGGTGTCCGCCCGGTTCCCCAAACGCCCCTGGTCGCCCAACTCAGGGGCAGAAGTGCTGAAATGAGGCCGACCTGCCTGGTTCCCTGGAGCGGCCAAATATTAGGCAAAGTGCCGCTGTCCGCCCGGTTCCCCAAACGCCCCTGGTCGCCCAACTCAGGGCAGAAGTGCTGAAATGAGGCCGAGTGTCCTGGTTCCCTGGAGCGGCCAAATATTAGGCAAAAAGCCGGTGTCCGCCCGGTTCCCCAAACGCCCCTGGTCGCCCAACTCAGGGGCAGAAGTGCTGAAATGAGGCCGAGTTGCCTGGTTCCCTAAAGCGGCCAAAAAAAGAGCAAAGTGCCGGTGTCCGCCCGGTTCCCCAAACGCCCCTGGTCGCCCAACTCAGGGGAGAAGTGCTGAAATGAGGCCGAGTTGCCTGGTTCCCTAAAGCGGCCAAATATTAGGCAAAGTGCCGGTGTCCGCCCGGTTCCCCAAACGCCCCTGGTCGCCCAACTCAGGGGCAGAAGTGCTGAAATGAGGCCGACCTGCCTGGTTCCCTGGAGCGGCCAAATATTAGGCAAAGTGCCGCTGTCCGCCCGGTTCCCCAAACGCCCCTGGTCGCCCAACTCAGGGCAGAAGTGCTGAAATGAGGCCGAGTGTCCTGGTTCCCTGGAGCGGCCAAATATTAGGCAAAAAGCCGGTGTCCGCCCGGTTCCCCAAACGCCCCTGGTCGCCCAACTCAGGGGCAGAAGTGCTGAAATGAGGCCGAGTTGCCTGGTTCCCTAAAGCGGCCAAAAAAAGAGCAAAGTGCCGGTGTCCGCCCGGTTCCCCAAACGCCCCTGGTCGCCCAACTCAGGGCAGAAGTGCTGAAGTCAGGCCGAGTGTCCTGGTTCCCTGGAGCGGCCAAATATTAGGCAAAAAGCCGGTGTCCGCCCGGTTCCCCAAACGCCCCTGGTCGCCCAACTCAGGGGAGAAGTGCTGAAGTCAGGCCGACCTGCCTGGTTCCCTGGAGCGGCCAAAAAAAGAGCAAAGTGCCGGTGTCCGCCCGGTTCCCCAAACGCCCCTGGTCGCCCAACTCAGGGGAGAAGTGCTGAAATGAGGCCGAGTTGCCTGGTTCCCAAAATCGGCCAAATATTAGGCAAAGTGCCGGTGTCCGCCCGGTTCCCCAAACGCCCCTGGTCGCCCAACTCAGGGGCAGAAGTGCTGAAATGAGGCCGAGTTGCCTGGTTCCCTAAAGCGGCCAAAAAAAGAGCAAAGTGCCGGTGTCCGCCCGGTTCCCCAAACGCCCCTGGTCGCCCAACTCAGGGGAGAAGTGCTGAAATGAGGCCGAGTTGCCTGGTTCCCTAAAGCGGCCAAATATTAGGCAAAGTGCCGGTGTCCGCCCGGTTCCCCAAACGCCCCTGGTCGCCCAACTCAGGGGAGAAGTGCTGAAATGAGGCCGAGTTGCCTGGTTCCCTAAAGCGGCCAAATATTAGGCAAAGTGCCGGTGTCCGCCCGGTTCCCCAAACGCCCCTGGTCGCCCAACTCAGGGGCAGAAGTGCTGAAATGAGGCCGACCTGCCTGGTTCCCTGGAGCGGCCAAATATTAGGCAAAGTGCCGCTGTCCGCCCGGTTCCCCAAACGCCCCTGGTCGCCCAACTCAGGGCAGAAGTGCTGAAATGAGGCCGAGTGTCCTGGTTCCCTGGAGCGGCCAAATATTAGGCAAAAAGCCGGTGTCCGCCCGGTTCCCCAAACGCCCCTGGTCGCCCAACTCAGGGGCAGAAGTGCTGAAATGAGGCCGAGTTGCCTGGTTCCCTAAAGCGGCCAAAAAAAGAGCAAAGTGCCGGTGTCCGCCCGGTTCCCCAAACGCCCCTGGTCGCCCAACTCAGGGGAGAAGTGCTGAAATGAGGCCGAGTTGCCTGGTTCCCTAAAGCGGCCAAATATTAGGCAAAGTGCCGGTGTCCGCCCGGTTCCCCAAACGCCCCTGGTCGCCCAACTCAGGGGCAGAAGTGCTGAAATGAGGCCGACCTGCCTGGTTCCCTGGAGCGGCCAAAAAAAGAGCAAAGTGCCGGTGTCCGCCCGGTTCCCCAAACGCCCCTGGTCGCCCAACTCAGGGGAGAAGTGCTGAAATGAGGCCGAGTTGCCTGGTTCCCAAAATCGGCCAAATATTAGGCAAAGTGCCGGTGTCCGCCCGGTTCCCCAAACGCCCCTGGTCGCCCAACTCAGGGGCAGAAGTGCTGAAATGAGGCCGAGTTGCCTGGTTCCCTAAAGCGGCCAAAAAAAGAGCAAAGTGCCGGTGTCCGCCCGGTTCCCCAAACGCCCCTGGTCGCCCAACTCAGGGGAGAAGTGCTGAAATGAGGCCGAGTTGCCTGGTTCCCTAAAGCGGCCAAATATTAGGCAAAGTGCCGGTGTCCGCCCGGTTCCCCAAACGCCCCTGGTCGCCCAACTCAGGGGAGAAGTGCTGAAATGAGGCCGAGTTGCCTGGTTCCCTAAAGCGGCCAAATATTAGGCAAAGTGCCGGTGTCCGCCCGGTTCCCCAAACGCCCCTGGTCGCCCAACTCAGGGGAGAAGTGCTGAAGTCAGGCCGAGTTGCCTGGTTCCCTGGAGCGGCCAAATATTAGGCAAAGTGCCGCTGTCCGCCCGGTTCCCCAAACGCCCCTGGTCGCCCAACTCAGGGGCAGAAGTGCTGAAATGAGGCCGAGTTGCCTGGTTCCCTAAAGCGGCCAAAAAAAGAGCAAAGTGCCGGTGTCCGCCCGGTTCCCCAAACGCCCCTGGTCGCCCAACTCAGGGGCAGAAGTGCAGGAATGAGGCCGACCTGCCTGGTTCCCCGGAGCGGCCAAATATTAGGCAAAGTGCCGCTGTCCGCCCGGTTCCCCAAACGCCCCTGGTCGCCCAACTCAGGGGCAGAAGTGCAGGAATGAGGCCGACCTGCCTGGTTCCCTGGAGCGGCTAAAAATTAGGCAAAGTGCCGGTGTCAAACGCCCCTGGTCGCCCAGCCCAAAAAATGACAAAGTCCCACAAACGCCCCTGGTCGCCCAAACACTAAACGCCCCTGGTCGCCCAGCCGAAAAAATGACTAAGTGCCAACAGCGCCCCTGGTCGCCCAAACACTCAACGCCCCTGGTCGCCCAGCCGAAAAAATGACTAAGTGCCAACGGCGCCCCTGGTCGCCCAGCCGAAAAAATGACTAAGTGCCAACAGCGCCCCTGGTCGCCCAAACACTCAACGCCCCTGGTCGCCCAGCCGAAAAAAATGACTAAGTGCCAACAGCGCCCCTGGTCGCCCAGCCTTAAAAATGACTAAGTGCTAACAGCGCCCCTGGTCGCCCAGCCTTAAAAAATGACAAAGTCACACTTCAGGCCGAATTGTGCTGAAGTGAGGCCGACCTGCCTGGTTCCCTGGAGCGGCCAAATATTAGGCAAAGTGCCGCTGTCCGCCCGGTTCCCCAAACGCCCCTGGTCGCCCAACTCAGGGGCAGAAGTGCTGAAGTGAGGCCGACCTGCCTGGTTCCCAAAATCGGCCAAATATTAGGCAAAGTGCCGGTGTCCGCCCGGTTCCCCAAACGCCCCTGGTCGCCCAACTCAGGGGAGAAGTGCTGAAATGAGGCCGAGTTGCCTGGTTCCCTGGAGCGGCCAAATATTAGGCAAAGTGCCGCTGTCCGCCCGGTTCCCCAAACGCCCCTGGTCGCCCAACTCAGGGGCAGAAGTGCTGAAATGAGGCCGAGTTGCCTGGTTCCCTGGAGCGGCCAAATATTAGGCAAAGTGCCGGTGTCCGCCCGGTTCCTTAAACGCCCCTGGTCGCCCAACTGACCGGCAGAAGTGCTGAAATGAGGCCGACCTGCCTGGTTCCCTGGAGCGGCCAAATATTAGGCAAAGTGCCGCTGTCCGCCCGGTTCCCCAAACGCCCCTGGTCGCCCAACTCAGGGGCAGAAGTGCTGAAATGAGGCCGAGTTGCCTGGTTCCCTAAAGCGGCCAAATATTAGGCAAAGTGCCGGTGTCCGCCCGGTTCCCCAAACGCCCCTGGTCGCCCAACTCAGGGGCAGAAGTGCAGGAATGAGGCCGACCTGCCTGGTTCCCCGGAGCGGCCAAATATTAGGCAAAGTGCCGGTGTCAAACGCCCCTGGTCGCCCAGCCCAAAAAATGACAAAGTCCCACAAACGCCCCTGGTCGCCCAGCCGAAAAAATGACTAAGTGCCAACGGCGCCCCTGGTCGCCCAGCCGAAAAAATGACTAAGTGCCAACAGCGCCCCTGGTCGCCCAAACACTCAACGCCCCTGGTCGCCCAGCCGAAAAAATGACAAAGTGCCAACGGCGCCCCTGGTCGCCCAGCCGAAAAAATGACTAAGTGCCAACAGCGCCCCTGGTCGCCCAAACACTAAACGCCCCTGGTCGCCCAGCCGAAAAAATGACTAAGTGCCAACGGCGCCCCTGGTCGCCCAGGATTAAAAAATGACAAAGTCACACTTCAGGCCGACTTGTGCTGAGCAGAGGCCGGCGCTCCTGGTTCCCTGGAGCGGCCAAATTAAAGGCAATGTCCCGGTGTCATCCCGGTCCCTCAAACGCCCCTGGTCGCCCAGGATTAAAATATGACAAAGTCCCACTTCAGGCCGACTTGTGCTGAGCAGAGGCCGGCGTTCCTGGTTCCCTGGAGCGGCCAAATTAAAGGCAAAGTGCCGGTGTCATCCCGGTCCCTCAAACGCCCCTGGTCGCCCAGGATTAAAATATGACAAAGTCCCACTTCAGGCCGACTTGTGCTGAGCAGAGGCCGGCGTTCCTGGTTCCCTGGAGCGGCCGAATTAAAGGCAAAGTCCCGGTGTCAGCCCGGTCCCACAAACGCCCCTGGTCGCCCAGCCACACGGCGCCCCTGGTCGCCCATCCACAAAAACGGCAAAGTGTCAAAAATGCCCCTGGTCGCCCAGCCAATAAACGCCCCTGGTCGCCCATTCATAAAAACGGCAAAGTGTCAAAAATGCCCCTGGTCGCCCAGCCACTAGCCGCCCCTGGTCGCCCATCCATAAAAACGGCAAAGTGTCAAAAATGCCCCTGGTCGCCCAGCAAACAAACGCCCCTGGTCGCCCATCCATAAAAACGGCAAAGTGTCAAAAATGCCCCTGGTCGCCCAGCAAACAAACGCCCCTGGTCGCCCATCCATAAAAACGGCAAAGTGTCAAAAATGCCCCTGGTCGCCCAGCAAACAAACGCCCCTGGTCGCCCATCCATAAAAACGGCAAAGTGTCAAAAATGCCCCTGGTCGCCCAGCAAACAAACGCCCCTGGTCGCCCATCCATAAAAACGGCAAAGTGTCAAAAATGCCCCTGGTCGCCCAGCAAACAAACGCCCCTGGTCGCCCATCCATAAAAACGGCAAAGTGTCAAAAATGCCCCTGGTCGCCCAGCAAACAAACGCCCCTGGTCGCCCATCCATAAAAACGGCAAAGTGTCAAAAATGCCCCTGGTCGCCCAGCAAACAAACGCCCCTGGTCGCCCATCCATAAAAACGGCAAAGTGTCAAAAATGCCCCTGGTCGCCCAGCAAACAAACGCCCCTGGTCGCCCATCCATAAAAACGGCAAAGTGTCAAAAATGCCCCTGGTCGCCCAGCAAACAAACGCCCCTGGTCGCCCATCCATAAAAACGGCAAAGTGTCAAAAATGCCCCTGGTCGCCCAGCAAACAAACGCCCCTGGTCGCCCATCCATAAAAACGGCAAAGTGTCAAAAATGCCCCTGGTCGCCCAGCAAACAAACGCCCCTGGTCGCCCATCCATAAAAACGGCAAAGTGTCAAAAATGCCCCTGGTCGCCCAGCAAACAAACGCCCCTGGTCGCCCATCCATAAAAACGGCAAAGTGTCAAAAATGCCCCTGGTCGCCCAGCAAACAAACGCCCCTGGTCGCCCATCCATAAAAACGGCAAAGTGTCAAAAATGCCCCTGGTCGCCCAGCAAACAAACGCCCCTGGTCGCCCATCCATAAAAACGGCAAAGTGTCAAAAATGCCCCTGGTCGCCCAGCAAACAAACGCCCCTGGTCGCCCATCCATAAAAACGGCAAAGTGTCAAAAATGCCCCTGGTCGCCCAGCAAACAAACGCCCCTGGTCGCCCATCCATAAAAACGGCAAAGTGTCAAAAATGCCCCTGGTCGCCCAGCAAACAAACGCCCCTGGTCGCCCATCCATAAAAACGGCAAAGTGTCAAAAATGCCCCTGGTCGCCCAGCAAACAAACGCCCCTGGTCGCCCATCCATAAAAACGGCAAAGTGTCAAAAATGCCCCTGGTCGCCCAGCAAACAAACGCCCCTGGTCGCCCATCCATAAAAACGGCAAAGTGTCAAAAATGCCCCTGGTCGCCCAGCAAACAAACGCCCCTGGTCGCCCATCCATAAAAACGGCAAAGTGTCAAAAATGCCCCTGGTCGCCCAGCAAACAAACGCCCCTGGTCGCCCATCCATAAAAACGGCAAAGTGTCAAAAATGCCCCTGGTCGCCCAGCAAACAAACGCCCCTGGTCGCCCATCCATAAAAACGGCAAAGTGTCAAAAATGCCCCTGGTCGCCCAGCAAACAAACGCCCCTGGTCGCCCATCCATAAAAACGGCAAAGTGTCAAAAATGCCCCTGGTCGCCCAGCAAACAAACGCCCCTGGTCGCCCATCCATAAAAACGGCAAAGTGTCAAAAATGCCCCTGGTCGCCCAGCAAACAAACGCCCCTGGTCGCCCATCCATAAAAACGGCAAAGTGTCAAAAATGCCCCTGGTCGCCCAGCAAACAAACGCCCCTGGTCGCCCATCCATAAAAACGGCAAAGTGTCAAAAATGCCCCTGGTCGCCCAGCAAACAAACGCCCCTGGTCGCCCATCCATAAAAACGGCAAAGTGTCAAAAATGCCCCTGGTCGCCCAGCAAACAAACGCCCCTGGTCGCCCATCCATAAAAACGGCAAAGTGTCAAAAATGCCCCTGGTCGCCCAGCAAACAAACGCCCCTGGTCGCCCATCCATAAAAACGGCAAAGTGTCAAAAATGCCCCTGGTCGCCCAGCAAACAAACGCCCCTGGTCGCCCATCCATAAAAACGGCAAAGTGTCAAAAATGCCCCTGGTCGCCCAGCAAACAAACGCCCCTGGTCGCCCATCCATAAAAACGGCAAAGTGTCAAAAATGCCCCTGGTCGCCCAGCAAACAAACGCCCCTGGTCGCCCATCCATAAAAACGGCAAAGTGTCAAAAATGCCCCTGGTCGCCCAGCAAACAAACGCCCCTGGTCGCCCATCCATAAAAACGGCAAAGTGTCAAAAATGCCCCTGGTCGCCCAGCAAACAAACGCCCCTGGTCGCCCATCCATAAAAACGGCAAAGTGTCAAAAATGCCCCTGGTCGCCCAGCAAACAAACGCCCCTGGTCGCCCATCCATAAAAACGGCAAAGTGTCAAAAATGCCCCTGGTCGCCCAGCAAACAAACGCCCCTGGTCGCCCATCCATAAAAACGGCAAAGTGTCAAAAATGCCCCTGGTCGCCCAGCAAACAAACGCCCCTGGTCGCCCATCCATAAAAACGGCAAAGTGTCAAAAATGCCCCTGGTCGCCCAGCAAACAAACGCCCCTGGTCGCCCATCCATAAAAACGGCAAAGTGTCAAAAATGCCCCTGGTCGCCCAGCAAACAAACGCCCCTGGTCGCCCATCCATAAAAACGGCAAAGTGTCAAAAATGCCCCTGGTCGCCCAGCAAACAAACGCCCCTGGTCGCCCATCCATAAAAACGGCAAAGTGTCAAAAATGCCCCTGGTCGCCCAGCAAACAAACGCCCCTGGTCGCCCATCCATAAAAACGGCAAAGTGTCAAAAATGCCCCTGGTCGCCCAGCAAACAAACGCCCCTGGTCGCCCATCCATAAAAACGGCAAAGTGTCAAAAATGCCCCTGGTCACCCAGCAAACAAACGCCCCTGGTCGCCCATCCATAAAAACGGCAAAGTGTCAAAAATGCCCCTGGTCGCCCAGCAAACAAACGCCCCTGGTCGCCCATCCATAAAAACGGCAAAGTGTCAAAAATGCCCCTGGTCGCCCAGCAAACAAACGCCCCTGGTCGCCCATCCATAAAAAATGACTAAGTGCAAACAGCGCCCCTGGTCGCCCAAACACTCAACGCCCCTGGTCGCCCAGCCGAAAAAATGACTAAGTGCCAACGGCGCCCCTGGTCGCCCAAACACTCAACGCCCCTGGTCGCCCAGCCTTAAAAATGACTAAGTGCAAACGGCGCCCCTGGTCGCCCAGCCGAAAAAATGACAAAGTGCCAACAGCGCCCCTGGTCGCCCAACCGAAAAAATGACTAAGTGCCCGCATCTTTTGCGTTGACCCCCCACCTCTACCCTCAAACCAAAAAGATGCGGAGGTTTGACCCAGATCTCCAAAACACTATCGGCACATATATAGGGAACAGCATTTTAAGAGCTTTTGGAGCCGAAAATATGACAAAGTCCCACTTTTTCGAAAATATGACAAAGTCCCACTTTTCGAAAATATGACAAAGTCCCACTTTTTCGAAAATATGGCAAAGTCCCACTTTTCTGAAAATATGACAGAGTGCCACTTTTATCACAAATGAGTGCCTGGCTCCCCGGCAATGTGAAACACGAACACGGACTGGAGAAGCGGGCGGCTTTGCCGCTCGCCGCGGCCTCGCTCCGGAAGGGGGGGGGGGCCGCTTATGAAACACGAACACGGACTGGAGAAGCGGGCGGCGTTGCCGCTCGCCGCGGCCTCGCTCCGGGTGGGGGGGGGCCGCTAATGAAACACGAACACGGACTGGAGAAGCGGGCGGCTTTGCCGCTCTTCCCGGCCTCGCTCCGAGCGGGCGGGCCGAATATTAAACACGAACACGGACCGGAGAAGCGGGCGGCTCTGCCGCTCGCCGCGGCCTTTCGGGGGGGCCGCTTATGAAACACGAACACGGACCGGAGAAGCGGTCGGCTTAGCCGCTCTTCCCGGCCTCGCTCCGAGCGGGCGGGCCGAATATTAAACACGAACACGGACCGGAGAAGCGGGCGGCCTTTTGGCTCGCCGCGGCCTTTCGGGGGGGCCGCTTATGAAACACGAACACGGACCGGAGAAGCGGTCGGCTTAGCCGCTCTTCCCGGCCTCGCTCCGAGCGGGCGGGCCGAATATTAAACACGAACACGGACCGGAGAAGCGGGCGGCCTTTTGGCTCGCCGCGGCCTTTCGGGGGGGCCGCTTATGAAACACGAACACGGACCGGAGAAGCGGTCGGCTTAGCCGCTCTTCCCGGCCTCGCTCCGAGCGGGCGGGCCGAATATTAAACACGAACACGGACCGGAGAAGCGGGCGGCCTTTTGGCTCGCCGCGGCCTTTCGGGGGGGCCGCTTATGAAACACGAACACGGACCGGAGAAGCGGTCGGCTTAGCCGCTCTCCCCGGCCTCGCTCCGAGCGGGCGGGCCGAATATTAAACACGAACACGGACCGGAGAAGCGGGCGGCCTTTTGGCTCGCCGCGGCCTTTCGGGGGGGCCGCTTATGAAACACGAACACGGACCGGAGAAGCGGTCGGCTTAGCCGCTCTCCCCGGCCTCGCTCCGAGCGGGCGGGCCGAATATTAAACACGAACACGGACCGGAGAAGCGGGCGGCCTTTTGGCTCGCCGCGGCCTTTCGGGGGGGCCGCTTATGAAACACGAACACGGACCGGAGAAGCGGTCGGCTTAGCCGCTCTCCCCGGCCTCGCTCCGAGCGGGCGGGCCGAATATTAAACACGAACACGGACCGGAGAAGCGGGCGGCCTTTTGGCTCGCCGCGGCCTTTCGGGGGGGCCGCTTATGAAACACGAACACGGACCGGAGAAGCGGTCGGCTTAGCCGCTCTCCCCGGCCTCGCTCCGAGCGGGCGGGCCGAATATTAAACACGAACACGGACCGGAGAAGCGGGCGGCCTTTTGGCTCGCCGCGGCCTCGCTCCAGGCGGGCCGCTTAACGAACACGGACCAGAGAAAGCGGGCGGCCTTTCGGCTCGCCCCGGCCTCGCTCCAAGCGGGCCGCTTAACGAACACGGACTAAAGAAAGCGGGCGGCCTTTCGGCTCGCCCCGGCCTCGCTCCAAGCGGGCCGCTTAACGAACACGGACTAAAGAAAGCGGGCGGCCTTTCGGCTCGCCCCGGCCTCGCTCCAGGCGGGCCGCTTAACGAACACGGACCGGGGCAGCGGGCGGCCCCACGCGCTCGCCGCGGCCTCGCTCCGAGCGGGCCGCGTAACGAACACGAACACGGACCGGAGAAGCGGGCGGCCTTTCGGCTCGCCCCGGCCTCGCTCCAAGCGGGCCGCTTAACGAACACAGACCAATGCACGGGGGCGGCCCTCGCGCTCGCCCCGGCCCCGCTCCAGGCGGGCGCCTTACTAACACGGACCGAAGGCCGGCGGCCGCTCCTCGCGGCCACGCACCCACACCCC
>NW_028283502.1:0-5000 GCF_059441005.1 Hippichthys cyanospilos
CAAAGTGCCGGTGTCCGCCCGGTCCCCAAACCGCCCCTGGTCGCCCAACCTCAGGGGAGAAGTGCTGAAATGAGGCCGAGTTGCCTGGTTCCCTAAAGCGGCAAATATTAGGCAAAGTGCCGGTGTCCGCCCGGGTTCCCCAAACGCCCCTGGTCGCCCAACTCAGGGGCAGAAGTGCTGAAATGAGGCCGAGTTGCCTGGTTCCCTAAAGCGGCCAAAAAAAGAGCAAAGTGCCGGTGTCCGCCCGGTTCCCCAAACGCCCCTGGTCGCCCAACTCAGGGGAGAAGTGCTGAAATGAGGCCGAGTTGCCTGGTTCCCAAAATCGGCCAAATATTAGGCAAAGTGCCGGTGTCCGCCCGGTTCCCCAAACGCCCCTGGTCGCCCAACTCAGGGGCAGAAGTGCTGAAATGAGGCCGAGTTGCCTGGTTCCCTAAAGCGGCCAAAAAAGAGCAAAGTGCCGGTGTCCGCCCGGTTCCCCAAACGCCCTGGTCGCCCAACTCAGGGGAGAAGTGCTGAAATGAGGCCGAGTTGCCTGGTTCCCAAAATCGGCCAAATATTAGGCAAAGTGCCGGTGTCCGCCCGGTTCCCCAAACGCCCCTGGTCGCCCAACTCAGGGGCAGAAGTGCTGAAATGAGGCCGAGTTGCCTGGTTCCCTAAAGCGGCCAAAAAAAGAGCAAAGTGCCGGTGTCCGCCCGGTTCCCCAAACGCCCCTGGTCGCCCAACTCAGGGGAGAAGTGCTGAAATGAGGCCGAGTTGCCTGGTTCCCTAAAGCGGCCAAATATTAGGCAAAGTGCCGGTGTCCGCCCGGTTCCCCAAACGCCCCTGGTCGCCCAACTCAGGGGCAGAAGTGCTGAAATGAGGCCGAGTTGCCTGGTTCCCTAAAGCGGCCAAAAAAAGAGCAAAGTGCCGGTGTCCGCCCGGTTCCCCAAACGCCCCTGGTCGCCCAACTCAGGGGAGAAGTGCTGAAATGAGGCCGAGTTGCCTGGTTCCCAAAATCGGCCAAATATTAGGCAAAGTGCGGTGTCCGCCCCGGTTCCCCAAACGCCCCTGGTCGCCCAACTCAGGGGCAGAAGTGCTGAAATGAGGCCGAGTTGCCTGGTTCCCTGGAGCGGCCAAATATTAGGCAAAGTGCCGGTGTCCGCCCGGTTCCTTAAACGCCCCTGGTCGCCCAACTGACCGGCAGAAGTGCTGAAATGAGGCCGACCTGCCTGGTTCCCTGGAGCGGCCAAATATTAGGCAAAGTGCCGCTGTCCGCCCGGTTCCCCAAACGCCCCTGGTCGCCCAACTGACCGGCAGAAGTGCTGAAATGAGGCCGACCTGCCTGGTTCCCCGGAGCGGCCAAATATTAGGCAAAGTGCCGCTGTCCGCCCGGTTCCCCAAACGCCCCTGGTCGCCCAACTCAGGGGAGAAGTGCTGAAGTCAGGCCGAGTTGCCTGGTTCCCTGAAACGGCCAAATATTAGGCAAAGTGCCGCTGTCCGCCCGGTTCCTCACACGCCCCTGGGGTCGCCCAACTTACCGGCAGAAGTGCTGAAGTCAGGCCGACCTGCCTGGTTCCCTGGAGCGGCCAAATATCAGGCAAAGTGCCGCTGTCCGCCCGGTTCCCCAAACGCCCTGGTCGCCCAACTGACCGGCAGAAGTGCTGAAATGAGGCCGACCTGCCTGGTTCCCCGGAGCGGCCAAATATTAGGCAAAGTGCCGCTGTCCGCCCGGTTCCCCAAACGCCCCTGGTCGCCCAACTCAGGGGAGAAGTGCTGAAGTCAGGCGAGTTGCCTGGTTCCCTGAAACGGCCAAATATTAGGCAAAGTGCCGCTGTCCGCCCGGTTCCTCACACGCCCCTGGTCGCCCAACTTACCGGCAGAAGTGCTGAAGTCAGGCCGACCTGCCTGGTTCCCTGGAGCGGCCAAATATTAGGCAAAGTGCCGGTGTCCGCCCGGTTCCTTAAACGCCCCTGGTCGCCCAACTGACCGGCAGAAGTGCTGAAATGAGGCCGACCTGCCTGGTTCCCTGGAGCGGCCAAATATTAGGCAAAGTGCCGCTGTCCGCCCGGTTCCCCAAACGCCCCCTGGTCGCCCAACTCAGGGGAGAAGTGCTGAAATGAGGCCGAGTGTCTGGTTCCCAAATCGGCCAAATATTAGGCAAAGTGCCGGTGTCCGCCCGGTTCCCCAAACGCCCCTGGTCGCCCAACTCAGGGGCAGAAGTGCTGAAATGAGGCCGAGTTGCCTGGTTCCCCAAAGCGGGCAAAAAAAGAGCAAAGTGCCGGTGTCCGCCCGGTTCCCCAAACGCCCCTGGTCGCCCAACTCAGGGGCAGAAGTGCAGGAATGAGGCCGACCTGCCTGGTTCCCTGGAGCGGCTAAAAATTAGGCAAAGTGCCGGTGTCAAACGCCCCTGGTCGCCCAGCCCAAAAAATGACAAAGTCCCACAAACGCCCCTGGTCGCCCAGCCCAAAAAATGACAAAGTCCCACAAACGCCCCTGGTCGCCCAGCCGAAAAAATGACTAAGTGCCAACAGCGCCCCTGGTCGCCCAAACACTAAACGCCCCTGGTCGCCCAGCCGAAAAAATGACTAAGTGCCAACGGCGCCCCTGGTCGCCCAGCCGAAAAAATGACTAAGTGCCAACAGCGCCCCTGGTCGCCCAAACACTAAACGCCCCTGGTCGCCCAGCCGAAAAAATGACTAAGTGCCAACGGCGCCCCTGGTCGCCCAGGATTAAAAAATGACAAAGTCACACTTCAGGCCGACTTGTGCTGAGCAGAGGCCGGCGCTCCTGGTTCCCTGGAGCGGCCAAATTAAAGGCAATGTCCCGGTGTCATCCCGGTCCCTCAAACGCCCCTGGTCGCCCAGGATTAAAATATGACAAAGTCACACTTCAGGCCGACTTGTGCTGAGCAGAGGCCGGCGCTCCTGGTTCCCTGGAGCGGCCAAATTAAAGGCAATGTCCCGGTGTCATCCCGGTCCCTCAAACGCCCCTGGTCGCCCAGGATTAAAATATGACAAAGTCACACTTCAGGCCGACTTGTGCTGAGCAGAGGCCGGCGCTCCTGGTTCCCTGGAGCGGCCAAATTAAAGGCAATGTCCCGGTGTCATCCCGGTCCCTCAAACGCCCCTGGTCGCCCAGGATTAAAATATGACAAAGTCACACTTCAGGCCGACTTGTGCTGAGCAGAGGCCGGCGCTCCTGGTTCCCTGGAGCGGCCAAATTAAAGGCAAAGTGCCGGTGTCAGCCCGGTCCCTCAAACGCCCCTGGTCGCCCAGGATTAAAATATGACAAAGTCCCACTTCAGGCCGACTTGTGCTGAGCAGAGGCCGGCGTTCCTGGTTCCCTGGAGCGGCCAAATTAAAGGCAAAGTGCCGGTGTCATCCCGGTCCCTCAAACGCCCCTGGTCGCCCAGGATTAAAATATGACAAAGTCCCACTTCAGGCCGACTTGTGCTGAGCAGAGGCCGGCGTTCCTGGTTCCCTGGAGCGGCCGAATTAAAGGCAAAGTCCCGGTGTCAGCCCGGTCCCACAAACGCCCCTGGTCGCCCAGCCACACGGCGCCCCTGGTCGCCCATCCACAAAAACGGCAAAGTGTCAAAAATGCCCCTGGTCGCCCAGCCAATAAACGCCCCTGGTCGCCCATTCATAAAAACGGCAAAGTGTCAAAAATGCCCCTGGTCGCCCAGCCACTAGCCGCCCCTGGTCGCCCATCCATAAAAACGGCAAAGTGTCAAAAATGCCCCTGGTCGCCCAGCAAACAAACGCCCCTGGTCGCCCATCCATAAAAACGGCAAAGTGTCAAAAATGCCCCTGGTCGCCCAGCAAACAAACGCCCCTGGTCGCCCATCCATAAAAACGGCAAAGTGTCAAAAATGCCCCTGGTCGCCCAGCAAACAAACGCCCCTGGTCGCCCATCCATAAAAACGGCAAAGTGTCAAAAATGCCCCTGGTCGCCCAGCAAACAAACGCCCCTGGTCGCCCATCCATAAAAACGGCAAAGTGTCAAAAATGCCCCTGGTCGCCCAGCAAACAAACGCCCCTGGTCGCCCATCCATAAAAACGGCAAAGTGTCAAAAATGCCCCTGGTCGCCCAGCAAACAAACGCCCCTGGTCGCCCATCCATAAAAACGGCAAAGTGTCAAAAATGCCCCTGGTCGCCCAGCAAACAAACGCCCCTGGTCGCCCATCCATAAAAACGGCAAAGTGTCAAAAATGCCCCTGGTCGCCCAGCAAACAAACGCCCCTGGTCGCCCAGCCGAAAAAATGACTAAGTGCAAACAGCGCCCCTGGTCGCCCAAACACTCAACGCCCCTGGTCGCCCAGCCGAAAAAATGACTAAGTGCCAACGGCGCCCCTGGTCGCCCAAACACTCAACGCCCCTGGTCGCCCAGCCTTAAAAATGACTAAGTGCAAACGGCGCCCCTGGTCGCCCAGCCGAAAAAATGACAAAGTGCCAACAGCGCCCCTGGTCGCCCAACCGAAAAAATGACTAAGTGCCCGCATCTTTTGCGTTGACCCCCCACCTCTACCCTCAAACCAAAAAGATGCGGAGGTTTGACCCAGATCTCCAAAACACTATCGGCACATATATAGGGAACAGCATTTTAAGAGCTTTTGGAGCCGAAAATATGACAAAGTCCCACTTTTTCGAAAATATGACAAAGTCCCACTTTTCGAAAATATGACAAAGTCCCACTTTTTCGAAAATATGGCAAAGTCCCACTTTTCTGAAAATATGACAGAGTGCCACTTTTATCACAAATGAGTGCCTGGCTCCCCGGCAATGTGAAACACGAACACGGACTGGAGAAGCGGGCGGCTTTGCCGCTCGCCGCGGCCTCGCTCCGGAAGGGGGGGGGGGGGGCCGCTTATGAAACACGAACACGGACTGGAGAAGCGGGCGGCGTTGCCGCTCGCCGCGGCCTCGCTCCGGGTGGGGGGGGGCCGCTAATGAAACACGAACACGGACTGGAGAAGCGGGCGGCTTTGCCGCTCTTCCCGGCCTCGCTCCGAGCGGGCGGG